>NC_053026.1:192849107-192987153 GCF_003073215.2 Triticum urartu | reverse complement strand
ATATGCACCATCTTTCTTGGGAACAAGGATTATCGGGACAGCACATGGGCTAAAGCTTTCTCGTACATGGCCGTTGTCGATGAGATGTTGTACTTGCCGTTGGATCTCCTTGGTTTCCTTAGGGTTGACGCGGTAGGGAACCTTGTTAGGAAGAGGTGCTTCGGGGATGAGGTTGATGCGCTGTTCGATGCCTCGAAGGGGAGGTAGACCCGGGGGTAGCTCATCAGGGGATACATCTTGGAATTCCTGCAATAGAGAAGACAACGCTAAAGTTAGATTGTGAGAGCTGTTAGTTTTTGGTGCCCCGTCCTTGCACAAGAGGACATAATGCATAACACTTGATGGGTTCTCACACACTTCTCTCATCTCACTTTTGGTGGAAAATAGCACTAAGTTTTTCTTGTCACTCATCATGGAGGCACTCAATTTGGGCTTGTGGCGCTCACTATCTTTTTGGTGGTTCGCTCTCTCACTATTCTCTCCATGATGGTTGGTTCCTTGCTTGTCGGCAAGCACTTGGCTAGGTGACATAGGTCGTAGCACGTACACCTTTCCTTTCATCGTGAAGCTATAGTGATTGGTTCATCCATTGTGGATGACGCCTCGGTCAAATTGCCATGGCCGTCTAAGAAGGAGGTGGCAAACTGACATAGGAACAACATCACACTCCAAAGTGTCTTCATATGATCCGATCTTGAAGGAAACTTGCACCATGTGCTCCACTTGAATAGGGTCGGAGTCGCTTAGCCATTGGACATTGTAGGGGTGGGGATGCTTCATCTTGACCAATTGGAGCTTGGAGCATAGTTCTTCACTTGCCAAGTTATGGCAACTTCCTTCATCGATGACGACCTTCACGGACCTTCCATTAATGTCGGCTTGGTGTGGAAGATATGGCATATTTGGTGTTCGTCTTGTTGATTTTGAAGGGTCAAGACCATGGAGACAATGAGTGCGGGGCTCGAATCTTTGTCACAAAAGACTTGAACATCTTCATCGTCGTTCACGCGCCGGTGCATGGCCACTTGCTAAAGGGCCTCCATTTCATCTTCACTCATGGAGTCATATGTTCCGTCGTCGTTCAGGATCATGGTTCCCTTGTTGGTACACTCGAAGGACTTGTGGCCTTGACCGCTGCATGTGAAGCACTTGATGGAAATTGTCTTGACGGTGTCATCCGGTGGAGTTGTAGATGATGAAGCTCTTGGCTTGAAATTGCTTGTAGTAGGAGGAGGACTTGAGGTGGTCGAAGTTTTCTTGTAACTTGACTTGTCGCCATTGCTTGTAGAAGGTTTGGTTGAGGTAGAAGGCGGTGGAGTAGGTGAAGCTTGGATGTTGGAAAAGCTATAGCTCTTGGAAGAGTATTTGGCATACTTGAAATCATATTGCACTTGCTGATCCTCCTTGGTGGCTTGGTGCACTAGCTCGATGAGGTTTGAGTATGGTTGGAAGTCGGCAATCTTCTTGATAGGGTGGTTGAGTCCATTCAAAGAATCGTGCCATAGTTTGCTCATCATCTCCCGTGACATTAGCTCGTATCATGG
Organism: Triticum urartu; assembly: GCF_003073215.2. Lineage (NCBI taxonomy): Eukaryota > Viridiplantae > Streptophyta > Magnoliopsida > Poales > Poaceae > Triticum > Triticum urartu. The sequence continues at coordinate 192,985,609 of NC_053026.1, read as the reverse complement.
AAATCTCCATTTCCTTGTAGTACTCTTCAACGCTCTTTGTTCCTTGCTTGAGAAGTTGCAATTTCTTGAAGAGGTCGCGGTTGTAGTATGTTGGCACAAAACATTCTCTCATGACATCCTTCATTTGCTCCCAAGTGGTGATGGGTGGTTCACCTCTTACTTGTCATCACTCAATGACTTGCTCCCACCAAATGAGGATGTATTCTTGGAACTCAAGGGATGCCATGGCGATCTTCTTATCTTCCTCATAGTTGTGCAAACGAAAGATCTCATTTACCTTCAATGCCCATGAAAGGTACTCTTCGGGATCGTTGCTTCCGGTGAACTTGGGCATGGTGAATTTGAGCTTGCCGTAGCGTTGCTCTTCGTTTTGTTGGGGTCAAATATTATGCCACCCTTGACATGGAGGGTTGTCAACCTCGTGTTGCTCTTTCCTTGGAGGATTCCCATTGTCTTGTTGCTCTTGCGAATTTGTGGTTCTTGTCGAGCTTGTGGGACTTGTGGAGGAGCGTGCGGAACTTGTGGATGCAATCGTGTTGGATAGTTCCTCTCTTAGACTTCTTCGCAAATGCTTCTTCTTACTCACAAGTATGCCGGTTGCGTGCGGCTACGTTGCGACTTGTGTCTAGGAGGGCATGTTGTTCCTCAAGTGCTTGAGCTTCTCACCGTTGTTGTTCTTGACATTTTGGCTCGGCATCTTGTTCGTCTTGGTGTTTGCGTTCTCGCTCTTACTCTTGTTGGCATAGGCGTTGTCGTTCTTGTGCTTGCGCAAAGGTAGCTTGATTTTGACGATGTCAATTTTCTTGCACTAGAAGTTTCTCTTGATGCTCGGTGCCATGTAGAGGGTTGCGGTTTGCGTGACAGTCTTGGCGCGCTGCTCGTCGAAGAGTGTTCGATGTCGGTGTACTGAGCCGGAGATGGAGTCAGAATGAAGAATTGAGTGGCTCCGCCTTGAGTAGGACGAAGTGGTAGAAGAGCCATTGACCAACAAGGCACGAATCTAGTCCATTCTTGCATAGTTATCTTGTTTTTGTTCGTCGAGCTTGTTGTTGAAGTAGTCTCTTGTACGTTGCTCTGAGAGACGCAAGTTGGTGGCGAGGCTGTTGATGAGGTCGCTCAATGCTTGTTGTTCTTGATGCAAAGCTTGTTATGCACCGAAAAGGTGGCTCTTGGTGACGTAGGAGGTCGAGTCGTCGTCTTGCTCGATGAAGAGTGGGTTTGTAGAAGAACTTGGCCTATCCATCATTGCAAGTAAATGTGTGAGTGGAAGAAGAAAAGAACTATACCAAATGTACCTTGACCGATTGTCGGTGCAACAAACCCTGGGTCCATTGCCCAGACTGTGCACAGGCACAATAGCAAAACTTTGGCACCAAGATCAGACCAGGGCACGAGAGCTCAGTACCTTGAAGGATCAAAGTACAGATTAATAAGACCAAGACCGGCCAGAGAAACAAGATTCCACTACAAGAAGAACCTCCCTTGTCACGTAGGCGAGCCTGGCGAGGATGGGCTTATCCCTGGAAGCAAGCCCCACTGAATCGGCCCAACAGGACTGTCGGGGCTTACGGGGGCAAACCACTCCACCGCTCCACCTCACGAGCGACGCAAGTGATCAATCAGTGCGGTGTCAAGCAGCAAAGTGACGAAGTGGCTGTTGTTTGCCACATGGCAGCCACTCCCTACAAAAATACCTCCAGGCGACACCCGTCCTGAGACGTGTCAAGCAAGCAGACGCGAAGCTGGCAAAACAGCCCGACAGGGCCTACCGGGCAAGCCATGATGTGACATTCAGTGGGGCGTTTAATGAGCTCCGTCAGCCTGCAGAGTTAGGTATGATAGCACTGTTTGCTATCTAATCAGTATGTAAAGACTAATTTGCCACTATGGTGACCCCATAACCTATAAAAGGAGGCCTGTCGGATTTTGAGTTCCGGTGAAACCCTCAAGGTTCGAACTCTGGGGTGCGAAAGAAGACCTCTCCCTTCCCCTAGCTCACTCACTCACCACGAACTCAAGGCTCAGCTCGTCGAACCCGAAGAACAAGGGACACAAGAGTTTATACTGGTTCGGGCCACCGATGTGGTGTCATACCCTACTCCAGTGTGGTGTGGTGGATTGCCTTGTAGGCTGAGGATGAACAAGTACAAGAGAAGAACTGCCTCCTGAGGGGAGGTTTTCTTGAGCTTGGTGAGCTAGTGCATATGAGGGTGGAATGGGTCCGATCCCCATCCTATGGTGATGGCTAGTCCTATTTATAGAGGCCCTGGTCCTCTTCCCAAATATTAGGCGGGAAGGGATCCCACAACGACCAATTTGAAGGGGGACAGCTAGTACAAGCCATCCTGACAAAAGGTGGTCTTCTCCTACCAAAGGCTCTGGTGGTGACGCCGTCGTGGGCTCGGCGATGACCTCCATCCTGCCGTCCTGCTGGTCTTGCTCTTGTTGCACCGATATGGAAACCTTAGCCTGATGCCTCGGGACTCCTCGCCTGGGCCTGGTCCTTTAGCACCAAAGAGGCAACTGGTGCTCTACGCCCGCTGGCGCCCGCCTGGCCTTGGTCGTCATGGCTCATGTCACGGGAACCTCACGAGGTGTCCCTTGCCTTGATCTCTCCGCTCCTCGCGGGCCAGCCTAGCGAGGCTGCCCCTGAGGAGGTCTTGCGCCATCTGCCTTGCGAGGGTCTTGAGTGTTTGCTGGTGAAGATGGGCCATACCAGGCCGCTAGAAGAGCCACTCCATGGGCCGCAGGCAGGCATGTCTGGGGACCCCCGTTCCCAGAACGCCGATAGTAGCCCTTGGGCCCAGGGCACACTCGAACTTGGCTTCGAGACGAAGCCAAAGGGCAAGTGCGGAGCGCCGCGGGCCCCAACCACCTGCGGCCTTGACTGACGCATGGTGACTGACGAGACGTGGGCGTCCCCGCTTCCCCACATAGTCTTGATATCCTCCTGGCTAGGCGGCCACCGTGACCTACACAGTTATTCCCTAGTCGCTGGCGACGTACTCCCCCAACTGTTCTGCCTCCCCACAATGACAACTTCTTCCAATCTATCCTGGGCTCCGTCCTCTTCATTGCCATGGCATCGAGCCGGATGAGGAAGGGGAAGAGGAAGCCCCAGTGCTCAGCCGAACCACCTCCAGCCTTCGGGCCAGCCGTCGGACAGTCGGTGGTGCTCAACCAGGAAACCATGGACAAGGTCCGCCTTGCGCTCGCCACCAATTTCAATGAATGGGGGAAGACGGTGGCCTGGTCCGCGTCCCACACCTCTGTTGACAGGACATTCACTGAGGTCCATGTTTTCCTTGATGCCCTATGGGCCGGTCTGATCCCCCCTTTCTCCACCTTCTTCAACGCCGCGCTTTCTCATTACCAGATCCATATGCTTCACCTAGATCCTCAATCATCGCCCTCCTTGCCGTCTTCGCCTTCGTCTGCGAGGCCATGGTGGGCATTGCTCCTTCTGTGGCCCTACTTCGCCACTCTTCTCAGTGCACCTAACCGACCCTCAGCAGTGCTCGGGATGCCTGAGCTTCCAGGCCATGGCTGCGACGGCCGGCTCGGGGATTGGCTTCAAGCTCCCGCCACCAACAAGTGAGTTCCGGAAGCGGTGGGTATTCGTGGACGCCGGCGTGCTCAGCCCCTGCTCTTGCTTCCATTGGCACCCGCCGTTCCCAGCTCTGGCTGGGGCCACGTGAGGCTCGCTAACCCATGTCTTGCCTACGTCTGGCTCTGGTTGAAGAGACTGAAGGATCTTGGCGTGTCTGCACCCATGGTGGTGAAGGAGTTCATCCGGCGCCGTGTTGCCCCACTTCGGCACCATTCTCGACCAATTTGGACCTTGTCTGTCAACAGACACCTCATGAGGCCTCATGAGTCCGGGCATCCCCTTGAGGCGTAGAAAACCGTGCTTGAGATCTTGACGGGCGACCCGTCACCAGCCAGCATGCCTAAGGAGGGTTGTCTCTTGTACTGCTGCTAGAACATGGTGGATTTCACGAGGCAAATGCCCTCCTTCGATGAGTGGGGGCTACGCCCGGCCGGTCTTGAAGGGCCTCACAAGAACCCGGTCCTAGTGGCTCCCTTGCCCGCCACCAGCGAGGCGATCTCCCCGGAAGTGGGCGCAGGGGGCGACCATGGTCGGCCGCTGGAAGTGGGCGCAGGAATCAACGCTGCTCGGGACTCCCAAAGGGCCGCCCCACGGCCCTCCAGAGAGACGTCTTGAGGAAGTGGCCAGAGGGGTGTCGTAGCCTGATACTCCTAAGGCTACAACCACAGAGGCCCCGGTGGGTCGCTACGAGGCGGAGGATGGCACCCCCGAGGTTGCCTCCTCAGGAGTTACCCCAGCTGCGTCCGGAGCTGGTGATCGTGCCCTGGGCTTCGGCCAGCTCCGACTGAACTTTGATGTGCTCCGGAAGAGGAAGGGGTCTCCAAGCCGCAGCGGTGATGCCTTCCGGCCATTCAAACAGAGGAAGTATATCACCATAGACGAGTGAGTACCTTATCTTTGAAGTTTCTCGAGTGCTGCTTCCCCTCCAGACTATGGTTCCTCAGGGTCCCTTCTACTAGGGCGGCGAAATCTCCCGAGAAGCCACTTCCCCCTTCTTCGAGTCCCCCGTCGGTCTTGAGCGCTCCCAGCCAGCATGCCGCACTTGGCACGAGGTCGGCCGGAGAGGCAAGCGCGCCCGCCTGGTGCCTCAAATCTGCGTTCCTACCATCCCTTCTTCGTGGCCTTGCCTCAGGGCAGGAGGTGTGCCAAGGGCTCCTCCCCTGGTTATCGATAGCGGCCTGATCACCTCGGTCCTGGCCTCTTCTTCGAGCAATGAGCCCTCGCCCCTCCGGGCCTCCGCTGAGCCCCGGAGGGCGACCAGGAAGGCGCCAGCCCGCAGCCTCTTGCTGGGAGGATGCGAGCCACTTCGGACCCCTTTGACATCCTATGGCGTGGAGGACGGACCCGGTCGCGCGCTCGAGCTTATGCGCAAGAAGGGTGCCATCCGCCACGAGCTGTTCCGGGAGGTGATGGGCGCGCTGAGAAGGCTTGGGGAGGAACTCATGGATGTTGACGCTCATTTTGAAATAGAGGGCCTCTGGTTGGTGGATGAATGGCATCAATTGAAGGTGGCCATCCACCTCGGACGCCTCCAGCATGAGCATACTAGCACGGACGCCAAGGCATCCCTCGCAACCTCGCGTGAGTCCAGCGCCCGAGCCTTGGAGGAGGCCAGGGAGGCAGACCACTGCCGCGAGGTCGCCGAAGAGCGCAAGCGGGAGCTCCAGGCCCTGAATGCCTCCCTAGAGCAGCAAGTGGAGGTGCGTAGAGATGCCTTGGCATCGATGAATGGGGCGACATCTGACGAGGGGGAAATCTTGAGGCACGAGGAAGCGTTGATGCTGGAGGCCACAGAGCGCAGCCTCGAGCTCAAGCAATTGGAGATGAGGGAGCGTCAGGTTGCTCAAGCGGAAGATGCCGCCAACGCGCGTGAGGCCGGGATCCAGGAGGAAGTGGACCGCGGGGTGGCGGAGGCTCGCACTGATCTTGCCAATAGGTATGACCTGAACCTGAAGCTCGTGAGGCTGAAGTTGACAGCAGGACCACCGCCCTCAGGTCAAGGTTTGCGGGGGCGGAGCAGCGCGAGAAAGCCGCCGTAGCTTCCCTAATCTCCGTGCAGGCTGAGTTAGCCTCCGCCCATGCCGAGCTGCTCCGCTGCAGCAGCGGGTTACTGTTGTTGAGTCCCTTGCGCAGCAGAGCATGGAGGAGGCACTCCGGCAACAGACGCTGCTGCGCGAGCACGCCCCCATGCTCTGGGACCTCAGGACGAGGGCCAAACAGGCACTGGGCGCCATTTGCGACGAACACGCCCCTAGTCCCCATGCAAAAGACTACACCAGCCACCTTCGCTTCTTCGCTTATCTCATGACGCGCCTGGAGAACCGGGCTGAGAGGGCTCGTGAGCTTGTCGAGGAGAAGAGCCAAGAACTCCTTGGGCGCATGTTTTCCCGCGTTTTCAGCCATCTCCTGAACATCAATCCTGATTTTGACTTGGACGCCGCCATTGCCCCGGTGCCCGAGGTCATCTGGGACACCCTAGCACGCTAGGTGGACAACTATGTGGATGCTCTGGTCAGGGCTTTCTCCTTCGAGGACGATGCGGTGGTGGTCGTGGCGGACGAGGGCGGCGCGGTTGATGATGGTGAAGATGGTGCCAGTGACAACCACAGTGGTGCCAGCGACGTGCCTGATAGCGACCCGGAGGACGCGGCGAGCGACATGTCCGACTGAGCCTGCATTCCTTTGTTTTGAACCCGCATGCAAAAGCTGGTGCACGACCCCTCAGGGCGTAAGAGCATTTTGGGGAGGGGGAACCCCTCATGTAATCAGACTACTATTTTATTCCTCGAACCATACATAAAGCGTGCTTTTGTAAGCTCGCGAGCCCCTTGCGAGTGTGCGGCTGTAACTTACCTTGGCCCAGGCAGGCTTTACACTGATTTGGCTGCTACGGACATGCATTTTCTCGAGGGGAGTCCTTCGCGGGCTCGTGAGGCTTGGGGCTCCTGAGGAGTCTGCTAGTCTGCTGGAGAGGGCCTCGCGAGGAGCGAGCGCCAGTCTTGGCGGGGTGCGCGCGGGGCGTTGTACGCAACACCTAGCCCCCGCTCGCGAGGTGCTCGAAAGGAGGGGGAGGTGGCAGATGCAAACCTCAAAACAAGGCACGAATCCAGAAAACTCATGAAACTAATACGAATGATAAAAGACACACCCCGCGATTGCCAATGAAAACACGACTTCAAATTCAAATCCAAAGGCTACAAATTGAGCTACGGAAAAGGGGGTTGGAAACAAAATGCCGCGTCCGGCACCTAGCTAGTCTTCTTGGCTTCTCACCAGCACATAGCCAAGTGCCTTTGTTGGCTGTGAGCTTAGTCATTGGGGGATAGTGTCGATGGCCAGCGCGGACCATGGTGCTTCCACTAGGACGTGGGAGGGAGCCCTCGAGGCCCGAGGGCGGCTCTCCGGAGACTCCGGGGCATGTACAGCCCCACTGATTATTATGTGAGAGTGTCACGGGCGGAGACCTTCACAGGCGTGAGCCTTGCTTCATATCGCCAAACGAGGGCCCCGCCTTGCGCCACCCCCGACCACCGTTGGGGCATACGGAAACCAGGACGAGACCAAGGGGCAGAGGGAATGCCAGCGGCGCCCTCGGCAACCACGGGCCCTCTGCCAAGGGGAGGACTCGCCGGCACCTCCCCGGCACAGGACCTACCTCGGGGTGACGCCTTGCCCCATGTGACATGGGGGTGGGCCTTGCTCCGGACCCCTTCCACGCAACCCCCAGTGCGCCGCCCCTGGCTGGGGTGGGGCTGCAGCGCTTGGGCGCCGTCCGCCGACACGGCCTAGTCCACCTATGCTCCATGGTTAGCGTAAGCCTGCTCCTGAGTTATCAGCGGTACCCTGCGGTGGTTGGCATCGCCGGGGTCGGCGAGGCTCCTGGGTGGCTCGTAGAAGGCCTCGGCTTCAAACATCTCTTCTTCCCAGCCCGGCTCGTGGAACGTGCAAGGGTCATCCTCTAGCGCGTACTCCTGACTCACCATGTAGGGCACATTGGCTACCTAGGTTGCCTCGCCGGGACCTCCGCCAAGGCACCCCGCACCCCACGCCGCCGAGCCCAGTGTGCCTTCCTGGTGGCCATGGGGTGGTGCTCGACTGGGACCGTGGGGAGCAACGCCCGCGCCCATGCCACCTAGGGGAGGTGAGGGCACGACCGGGTGTCCGACACCGCTGGTCGTGCCAACGCTGGCGAGCCCTCCTAGTGCACCTGGGAGCACGCGGGCGCAACGAGGCTCTCCATGCGACCTGGCCACAACTTGAGATGTGAGTAGGGAGCAGAAAGGTGGTGTATCCGTGGCCGCAGCATCCAATAGCTTTGCGACGCGTTCTGGCAGCGCGTCACGGACGCTCTCCATCAGCCAGCACCGCAGTAGCTCCCGCGCCACCACGAGTGCGGCTTGCATGTTCGCCTGTTCCCGTCGGGTGTGTGGCGCCGTCGCTGCTGCATAGCTTGCGGATCTTGTGGCGCCCCGCGCGCGGCGCGGCTTGAGGGTGGTGGACGTCGGTCCGTGCTGCCCGTGTCCGCGGGCATTGGGCGGTGTGCGGGCCGCCTGGAGCGCGAAGTTGAGGTCTTCTGGAACGAATGGAGGTGCTCGAGCTGGCCGGGCCGCCCAGCGGTCGGCCTGGGCCCTCGGATCGTCAGACATCGTAGATGCGAGGCGACGGCGGATCAGTCGATGGGGAAGAAAACCTCGGCGCACCCCTACCTGGCACACCGAATGTCAGATTTCAAGTTCCGGCAAAACCCTCAAGGTTCGAACTCTGGGGTGCGCACAAAGATCTCTCCTTCCCCCTAGCTCACTCACAACAATCTCAAGGCTCACCTCGTCGAACCCAAAGAACAAGGGACACAAGAGTTTATACTGGTTCGGGCCACCGATGTGGTGCAATACCCTACTCTAGTGTGGTGTGGTGGATTGCCTTATAGGCCGAGGATGAACAAGTACAAGAGAAGAACTGCCTCCCGAGGGGAGGTGTTCTTGAGCTTGGCGAGCTAGTGCGTATGAGGGTGGAATGGACCTGATCCCCTTCCTATGGTGATGGCTAGTCCTATTTTTAGAGGCCCTGGTCCTCTTCCCAAATATTAGGCGGGAAGGGATCCCACAACGGCCAATTTTAAAGGGGACAGCTAGTACAAGCCACCCTGACAAAAGGTGGTCTTCGCCTACCAAAGGCTCTGGTGGTGACGCCGTCGTGGGCTCAGCGATGACCTCCATCCTGCCGTCCTGCTGGTCTTGGTCTTGTTGCATCGATATGGAAACCTTTGTCTGATGCCTCGGGACTCCTCGCCTGCACCTACTCCTTTGGCACCAAAGAGGCAACTACTGCTCTGCACCTGGTGGCGCCCGCCTGGCACCCGCCTGGCCTTGGTCGTCATGGATCACGTCACGGGAACCTCACGAGGTGCCCCTCGCCTTGATCTCTCCGCTCCTTGCGAGCCAGCCTAGCGAGGCTGCCCCTGAGGAGGTCTTGCATCGTTTGCCTCGTGAGGCTTGGCCCTTCACGAGGGTCTTGAGTGTTTGCTGGTGAAGATGGGCTGTACCAGGCCGCTAGAAGAGCCATGTCGTGGGCCGCAGGCAGGCAAGTCTAGGGACCCCCATTCCCAGAACGCCAACAAGGCCCATGGCAACCGTAGAGAGGATTCGGACCCCCTCACACTCATACGCGTGTAGCTCCTCTCGCGCGGAGGCAACCTTGCCGGGCAGAGCGCTGCGCTTCTCCACCATTTTCCACCATCAATCCACCAAAGGAGGAGTAGGGTTTTACACCTCGTGGTGGCCCGAACCTGGGTAAAAACGGCCCGTGTCATCTCTGCTGCGTTGCGTTCTGCTTCTCCGCTCTTTGTGCATCGTGCTCGTCCCCCCGCCAATCCAAAAGGGGGTCTTGGTCCCATAGGTGGTCTTGGTTTCCCATGAAGTCTTTGGCGCATTAGGTAGGGGGATCACTTGCACGAACCCGAGAGCATGAGCAGCGCATCATCTTCACCGCCATTTTCATCATCGACAGTTCATCGACTGTGGCACCCAAGAAGAAGTCCGGTGCTGCAGCTCACCCGTCCACCCCGAAGGCCCCTCCGCCCGCGGCCACCGACATCGCGGGGAATGCGGAGGCGCACGAGGACATGGGCGCTACGGGGGACGTGGTCGGCGCAGGTGGCGTTGTCACCAACTCGCCCGCGACCGAAGCAGGAGCAGGAGGTACCAGAGAAGGACTGCACCAACAACATCCCGGCGACCACTGAAGGAAATATGCCCTAGAGGCAATAATAAAGTTATTATTTATTTCCTTATATCATGATAAATGTTTATTATTCATGCTAGAATTGTATTAACCGGAAACATAATACATGTGTGAATACATAGACAAACAGATTGTCACTAGTATGCCTCTACTTGACTAGCCCGTTGATCAAAGATGGTTATGTTTCCAGACCATAGACATGAGTTGTCATTTGATTAACGGGGTCACATCATTAGGAGAATGATGTGATTGACATGACCCATTCCGTTAGCTTAGCACCCGATCATTTAGTATGTTGCTATTGCTTTCTTCATGACTTATACATGTTCCTATGACTATGAGATTATGCAACTCCCGTTTACCGGAGGAACACTTTGTGTGCTACCAAATGTCACAAAAAAACTGGGTGATTATAAAGGTGCTCTACAGGTGTCTCCAAAGGTACTTGTTGGGTTGGCGTATTTCGAGATTAGGATTTGTCACTCCGATTGTCGGAGAGGTATCTCTGGGCCCTCTCGGTAATACACATCACTTAAGCCTTGCAAGCATTGCAACTAATGAGTTAGTTGCAGGATAATGTATTACGGAACGAGTAAAGAGACTTGCCAGTAACGAGATATAACTAGGTATTGAGATACCGACGATCGAATCTCGGGCAAGTAACATACCAATGACAAAGGGAACAACATATGTTGTTGTGCGGTTTGACCGATAAAGATCTTTGTAGAATATGTGGGAGCCAATATGAGCATCCAGGTTCCGCTATTGGTTATTGACTAGAGACGTGCCTCGGTCATGTCTACATAGTTCTCAAACTCATAGGGTCCGCACGCTTAACGTTAGGATGATGGTTATATTATGAGTTTATATGTTTTGATGTACCGAAGGTTGTTCGGAGTCCCGAATGTTATCAAGGACAGGATGAGGAGACTCGAAATGGTCGAGACATGAAGATTGATATATTAGAAGCCTATGTTTGGATGTCGGAAGTGTTCCGTGTGAAATCGGCATTTTACCGGAGTACCGGGAGGTTACTCAAACCCCCCGGGGCTTAATGGGCCTATATGGGCCTTAGTGGAAATAGAGGGAAGCAAGGGGAGTGTGGGGCGCGCCCCCTAGGCCCAAACCGAATTGGTTTAGGGCAAGGAGGCCCGGCCCCCTCTTTCCTTCTCCCCCTCTCTCTTTCCTTCTCCCGAATCCTATTCCAACTAGGAAAGGGGGGGCGTCCTACTCCCGGTGGGAGTAGGACTCCTCCTGGCGCGCCCTCTCCCTGGCCGGCCGCACCCCCCCTTGCTCCTTTATATACGGGGGCAGGGGGCACCCCATAGACACAATAATTGATCGTTTGATCCTTTAGCCGTGTGCGGTGCCCCCCTCCACCATAGTCCACCTCGATATTACTGTAGCGATGCTTAGGCGAAGCCCTGCGTCGGTAGAACATCAACATCGTCACCACGCCGTCGTGCTGACGAAACTCTCCCTCAACACTCGGCTGGATCGGAGTTCGAGGGACGTCATCGGGTTGAACGTGTGCTGAACTCGGAGGTGGCGTACATTCGGTACTTGATCGATCGGATCGTGAAGACGTACGACTACATCAACCGCGTTGTGCTAACGCTTCCACATTCGGTCTACGAGGGTACGTAGACAACACTCTCCCCTCTCGTTGCTATGCATCACCATGATCTTGCATGTGCGTAGGAATTTTTTTGAAATTACTACGTTCCCCAACAGTGGCATCCGAGCCTGGTTTTATGTGTAGATGTTATATGCACGAGTAGAACACAAGTGAGTCGTGGGCGATATAAGTCATACTGCTTACCAGCATGTCATACTTTGGTTCGGCGGTATTGTTGGATGAATCGGCCCGGACCGACATTACGCGTACGCTTACGCGAGACTGGTTCTACCACCGTGCTTTGCACACAAGTGGCTGGCGGGTGTCAGTTTCTCCAACTTTAGTTGAACCAAGTGTGGCTACGCCCGGTCCTTGCGAAGGTTAAAACAACACCAACTTGACAAACTATCATTGTGGTTTTGATGCGTAGGTAAGAACAGTTCTTGCTAAGCCCGTAGCAGCCACGTAAAACTTGCAACAACAAAGTAGAGGACGTCTAACTTGTTTTTGCAGGGCATGTTGTGATGTGATATGGTCAAAGCATGATGCTAAATTTTATTGTATGAGATGATCATGTTTTGTAACTGAGTTATCGGCAACTGGCAGGAGCCATATGGTTGTCGCTTTATTGTATGCAATGCAATCGCCCTGTAATGCTTTACTTTATCACTAAGCGGTAGCGATAGTCGTAGAAGCATGAGATTGGCGAGACGACAACGATGCTACGATGGAGATCAAGGTGTCGCGTTAGTGACGATGGAGATCACAAGCATAAGATGATGATGGCCATATCATATCACTTATATTGATTGAATGTGATGTTTATCTTTTATGCATCTTATCTTGCTTTGATTGACGGTAGCATTATAAGATGATCTCTCACTAAATTTCAAGATAAAAGTGTTCTCCCTGAGTATGCACCGTTGCCAAAGTTCGTCGTGCCTAGACACCACGTGATGATCGGGTGTGATAAGCTCTATGTCCATCTACAACGGGTGCAAGCCAGTTTCGCACACGCATAATACTCAGGTTAAACTTGACGGGCCTAGCATATGCAGATATGGCCTCGGAACACTGAGACTGAAAGGTCGAGCGTGAATCATATAGTAGATATGATCAACATAGTGATGTTCACCATTGAAAACAACTCCATTTCACGTGATGATCGGTTATGGTTTAGTTGATTTGGATCATGTGATCACTTAAAAGATTATAGGGATGTCTTTCTAAGTGGGAGTTCTTAAGTAATATGATTAATTGAACTTAAATTTATCATGAACTTAGTACCTGATAGTATCTTGTTTGTCTATGTTTGATTGTAGATAGATGGCCCGTGCTGTTGTTCCGTTGAATTTTAATGTGTTCCTTGAGAAAGCAAAGTTGAAAGATGATGGTAGAAATTACACGGACTGGGTTCGTAACTTGAGGATTATCCTCATTGCTGCTCAGAAGAATTACATCCTGGAAGCACCGCTCAGTGCCAGGCCTGCTGCTGATGCAACTGCAGACGTTAAGAACGCCTGGCAGAGCAAAGCTGATGACTACTCGATAGTTCAGTGTGCCATGCTTTATGGCTTAGAACCGGGACTTCAACGACGTTTTGAACGTCATGGAGCATATGAGATGTTCCAGGAGTTGAAGTTAATATTTCAAGCAAATGCCCGGATTGAGAGATATGAAGTCTCCAATAAGTTATACAGCTGCAAGATGGAGGAGAATAGTTCTGTCAGTGAACATATACTCAGAATGTCTGGGTACCACAATCACTTAACTCAGCTGGGAGTTAATCTTCCGGTTGATAGTGTCATTGACAGAGTTCTACAATCACTGCCACCAAGCTACAAGAGCTTCGTGATGAACTATAATATGCAAGGGATGAATAAATTAATTCCCGAGCTCTTCGCAATGCTAAAGGCAGCGAAGGTAGAAATCAAGAAGGAGCATCAAGTGCTGATGGTCAATAAGACCACCAGTTTCAAGAAAAAGGGCAAAGGGAAGAAGAAGGGGAACTTCAAGAAGAACAGCAAGCAAGTTGCTGCTCAGGAGAAGAAACCCAAGTCCGGACCTAAGCCTGAAACTGAGTGCTTCTGCTGCAAGCAGATTGGTCACTGGAAGCGGAACTGCCCCAAGTATTTGGCGGATAAGAAGGATGGCAAGGTGAACAAAGGTATATGTGATATACATGTTATTGATGTGTACCTTACTAGAGCTCGCAGTAGCACCTGGGTATTTGATACTGGTTCTGTTGCTAATATTTGCAACTCGAAACAGGGACTACGGATTAAGCGAACACTGGCAAAGGACGAGGTGACGATGCGCGTGGGAAATGGTTCCAAAGTCGATGTGATCGCGGTCGGCACGCTACCTCTACATCTACCTTCGGGATTAGTATTAGACCTAAATAATAATTATTTGGTGCCTGCGTTGAGCATGAACATTATATTTGGATCTTGTTTGATGCGAGATGGTTATTCATTTAAATCAGAGAATAATGGTTGTTCTATTTATATGAGTAATATCTTTTATGGTCATGCACCCTTGAAGAGTGGTCTATTTTTGATGAATCTCGATAGTAGTGATACACATATTCATAATGTTGAAGCCAAAAGATGCAGAGTTGATAATGATAGTGCAACTTATTTGTGGCACTGCCGTTTAGGTCATATCGGTGTAAAGCGCATGAAGAAACTCCATACTGATGGACTTTTGGAACCACTTGATTATGAATCACTTGGTACCTGCGAACCGTGCCTCATGGGCAAGATAACTAAAACGCCGTTCTCCAGAGCTATGGAGAGAGCAACAGATTTATTGGAAATCATACATACAGATGTATGTGGTCCGATGAATGTTGAGGCTCATGGCAGATATCGTTATTTTCTCACCTTCACAGATGATTTAAGCAGATATGGGTATATCTACTTAATGAAGCATAAGTCTGAAACATTTGAAAAGTTCAAAGAATTTCAGAGTGAAGTTGAAAATCATCGTAACAAGAAAATAAAGTTTCTACAATCTGATCGTGGAGGAGAATATTTGAGTTACGAGTTTGGTCTATATTTGAGACAATGCAGAATAGTTTCGCAACTCACGCCACCCGGAACACCACAGCCTAATGGTGTGTCCAAACGTCGTAATCGTATTTACTAGATATGGTGCGATCTATGATGTCTCTTACAGATTTACCGCTATCATTTTGGGGTTATGCTTTAGAGACGACTGCATTCACATTAAATAGGGCACCGTCGAAATCCTTTGAGACGACGCCTTATGAACTGTGGTTTGGCAAGAAACCAAAGTTGTCGTTTCTAAAAGTTTGGGGCTGCGATGCTTATGTGAAAAAGCTTCAACCGGATAAGCTCCAACCCAAATCGGAGAAATGTGTCTTCATAGGATACCCAAAGGAGACTATTGGGTACACCTTCTATCACAGATCCGAAGGCAAGACATTCGTTGCTAAGAATGGATCCTTTCAAGAGAAGGAGTTTCTCTCGAAAGAAGTGAGTGGGAGGAAAGTGGAACTTGATGAGGTAACTATACCTGCTCCTCTATTGGAAAGTAGTTCATCACAGAAACCGGTTTCTGCGACGCCTACACCAATTAGCGAGGAAGTTAATGATGATGATCATGGAACTTCAGATAAAGTTACTGTTGAACCTCGTAGATCAACCAGAGTAAGATCCGCACCAGAGTGGTACCGTAATCCTGTTCTGGAAGTCATGCTACTAGATCATTATGAACCTACAAACTATGAAGAAGCGATGGTGAGCCCAGATTCCACAAAATGGCTTGAGGCCATGAAATCTGAGATGGGATCCATGTATGAGAACAAAGTATGGACTTTGGTTGACTTGCCCGATGATCGGCAAGCAATTGAGAATAAATGGATCTTCAATAAGAATACTGACGCTGACGGTAATGTTACTATCTATAAATCTCGACTTGTTGCAAAAGGTTTTCGACAAGTTCAAGGGATTGACTACGATGAGACCTTCTCTCCCATTGTGATGCTTAAGTCTGACCGAATCATGTTAGCAATTGCCGCATTTTATGATTATGAAATTTGGCAAATGGATGTCAAAAACTGCATTCCTGAATGGATTTCTGGAAGAAGAGTTGTATATGATGCAACCGGAAGGTTTTGTCGATCCGAAGGGAGCTAACAAAGTGTGCAAGCTCCAGCGATCCATTTATGGACTGGTGCAAGCCTCTCGGAGTTGGAATAAATGCTTAGATAGTGTGATCAAAGCATTTGGTTTTATACAGACTTTTGGAGAAGCCTGTATTTACAAGAAAGTGAGTGGGAGCTCTGTAGCATTTCTGATATTATATGTGGATGACATATTGCTGATTGGAAATGATATAGAATTTCTGGATAGCATAAAGGGATACTTGAATAAGAGTCTTTCAATGAAAGACCTCGGTGAAGCTGCTTACATATTGGGCATCAAGATCTATAGAGATAGATCAAGACGCTTAATTGGACTTTCACAAAGCACATACCTTGACAAAGTTTTGAAGAAGTTCAAAATGGATCAAGCAAAGAAAGGGTTCTTGCCTGTGTTACAAGGTGTGAAGTTGAGTAAGACTCAATGCCCGACCACTGCAGAAGATAGAGAGAAAATGAAAGATGTTCCCTATGCTTTAGCCATAGGCTCTATCATGTATGCAATGTTGTGTACCAGACCTGATGTGTGCCTTGCTATAAGTCTAGCAGGGAGGTACCAAAGTAATCCAGGAGTGGATCACTGGACAGCGGTCAAGAACATCCTGAAATACCTGAAAAGGACTAAGGATATGTTTCTCGTTTATGGAGGTGACAAAGAGCTCATCGTAAACGGTTATGTTGATGCAAGCTTTGACACTGATCCGGATGATTCTAAATCGCAAACCGGATATGTGTTTACATTAAATGGTGGAGCTGTCAGTTGGTGTAGTTCTAAACAAAGCGTTGTGGTGGGATCTACATGTGAAGCGGAGTACATAGCTGCTTCGGAAGCAGCAAATGAAGGAGTTCATATCCGATCTAGGTGTCATACCTAGTGCATCGGGTCCAATAAAAATCTTTTGTGACAATACTGGTGCAATTGCCTTGGCGAAGGAATCCAAATTTCACAAGAGAACCAAGCACATCAAGAGATGCTTCAATTCCATCTGGGATCTAGTCCTGGTGGGAGACATAGAAATTTGCAAGATACATACGGATCTAAATGTTGCAGACCCGTTGACTAAGCCTCTTCCACGAGCAAAACATGATCAGCACCAAGGCTCCATGGGTGTTAGAATCATTACTATGTAATCTAGATTATTTACTCTAGTGCAAGTGGGAGACTGAAGGAAATATGCCCTAGAGGCAATAATAAAGTTATTATTTATTTCCTTATATCATGATAAATGTTTATTATTCATGCTAGAATTGTATTAACCGGAAACATAATACATGTGTGAATACATAGACAAACAGATTGTCACTAGCATGCCTCTACTTGACTAGCTCGTTGATCAAAGATGGTTATGTTTCCTGACCATAGACATGAGTTGTCATTTGATTAATGAGGTCACATCATTAGGAGAATGATGTGATTGACATGACCCATTCCCTTAGCTTAGCACCCGATCGTTTAGTATGTTGCTATTGCTTTCTTCATGACTTATACATGTTCCTATGACTATGATATTATGCAACTCCCGTTTACCAGAGGAACACTTTGTGTGCTACCAAACATCACAATGTAACTGGGTGATTATAAAGGTGCTCTACAGGTGTCTCCAAAGGTACTTGTTGGGTTGGCGTATTTCGAAATTAGGATTTGTCACTCCGATTGTCGGAGAGGTATCTCTGGGCCCTCTCGGTAATACACATCACTTAAGCCTTGCAGGCATTGCAACTAATGAGTTAGTTGCAGGATAATGTATTACGGAATGAGTAAAGAGACTTGCCGGTAATGAGATTGAACTAGGTATTGAGATACCGACGATCAAATCTCGGGCAAGTAACATACCGATGACAAAGGGAACAACATATGTTGTTGTGCGGTTTGACCGATAAAGATCTTCATAGAATATGTGGGAGCCAATATGAGCATCCAGGTTCCACTATTGGTTATTGACCGGAGACGTGTCTCAGTCATGTCTACATAGTTCTCGAACCCGTAGGGTCCGCATGCTTAACATTACGATGACTGTTATATTATGAGTTTATATGTTTTGATGTACCGAAGGTTGTTCGGAGTCCCGGATGTGATCAAGGACATGACAAGGAGTCTCGAAATGGTCGAGACATGAAGATTGATATATTAGAAGCCTATGTTTGGATGTCGGAAGTGTTCCGGATGAAATCGGAATTTTACCGGAGTACCGGGAGGTTACTGGAACCCCCCGGGGGCTTAATGGGCCTACATGGGCCTTAGTGGAAATTGAGGGAAGCAAGGGGAGTGTGGGGCGCGCCCCCAAGGCCCAAACCGAATTGGTTTAGGGCAAGGGGGGCCGGCCCGCTCTTTCCTTCTCCCCTCTCTCTTTCCATCTCCCGAATCCTATTCCAACTAGGAAAGGGGGGGCGTCCTACTCCCGGTGGGAGTAGGACTCCTCCTGGCGCGCCCTCTTCTTGGCCGGCCGCACCCCCCTTGCTCCTTTATATACGGGGGTAGGGGGGCACCCCATAGACACAAGAATTGATCGTTTGATCCTTTAGCCGTGTGCGGTGCGCCCCTCCACATAGGCCACCTCGATATTACTGTAGCGGTGCTTAGGCGAAGCCCTGCGTTGGTAGAACATCAACATCGTCACCACGCTGTCATGCTGACGAAACTCTCCCTCAACACTCGACTGGATCAGAGTTCGAGGGACGTCATTGGGCTGAGCGTGTGCTGAACTCGGAGGTGCCGTACATTCGGTACTTGATCGGTCGGATCATGAAGACGTACGACTACATCAACCGCGTTGTGCTAACGCTTCCGCTTTCGGTCTACGAGGGTACGTAGACAACACTCTCCCCTCTCGTTGCTATGCATCACCATGATCTTGCGTGTGCTTAGGAAATGTTTTGAAATTACTATGTTCCCCAACAACCACGCCCTGTGAGGTACCGGTAGAGAGATTATTCCATCTGTCCCTCTTGGCCTGGCTGAGGGGCATAGTCACGGCGGTGACGTAAGTTCCGGGGCAAATCGCAACCCTACGGCCGCCCCCGTTGCGTGCGCGATCGTAGGACATGCATCGCCCCCGAAGCAAACTGGCCCAGCCAATGCTCCGAATGAAGTCGTTGGCTCAGGCGCGCCATCACCTCGTCACCACGTCGTTCCAGCGACTGGTTCCCGACGATGGGAGCCCGGCACAGCCACCACCAGCACCGTCAGGAGCTGGGCGATGTTGCGGTCTACATCGTCATCGCTGATGCCAAGCACCGCTACAGAGGCCATGGCGCGGGCCCAGCTGCCGCTGAGGTTTCTACCGACAGCTAATCAAATGGATGAGTGGAGATCCACCATTCAGAGTCCGATTGGCTTTGCGGAGGCTGGGGGCTCACAACGAGCTGGCCTGCCGCGGCCTCCCCAGACGACGATGGCAGCTCGTGCTGCTGGTCATGCGGAAGGAGCCACCCTCATGGTGCAGTCCCCTCCATGGCAATTAGCGCGGGAGCCACGAAATCAAGAACCCGATGACGTCTCGATGGCCTCTTCCGACCCTCGAGCACATCAAGGCCAACGGCGAGCCCCGGAGGATAGACGGAGGGAAGACGCACGTGTTGCCGTTGCGCGGTGCCGTGACAACCACCGCCGGACCGATGGGTGCAATGGCCCCGACACTGACGAGCCCGTGCCCGAAGCTGGCGGGTGCCTACCTTTTGAGGTTGGGTGCCCTGCCTTCACTCATGAGCTGCGGCAAGTCCGTTGGCCATCTGCTCGCACGTTCAAGCCAGAGATACCTAAGAAGTATGATGGGAGACTGAACCCGACAGAGTTCTTGAGCATCTACACCATCCCTGTTCAAGCTGCCGGGGGAAGAGATGAGAAGGTGTCTGCCAACTACTTCCCTTTGGCACTCAAGCCGAACATGAGGTCTTGGCTGATGCACCTGGTGGAGGAAGGGAGGAAACTTCCTAGAGAGGAGGATTGCGTCAACATCGACTCAGAGGATGACGACGAGTCCATCAGTCAAAAGAAGAACAAGAAGCGCGAGGATAAAGTAGTGCTGATAGTTGAAGGATCGTGCACGCCTAGTGCCGACAAGAAGGCTAAGGCCGAAGCCCCCGGCAAGGAAGTTGCCGCGTGCACCGACTGCTGGGAGGCTATGGCTGCTGAGAAAGCTAGGAAAGGTGATGGACTACATTGCAAGATCCATCGGACCAAGGGCCATGATCTCCAGGAATGCCATTAGGTCGAACAACTCGTTAAGAAGCAGAGGGCTGAATAGAGAAGCATGATAAGGAAAAACGTAAGAATGCTGCTGGTGGGAAGGGCTGAGGCAGTGAAGCAAATCGCCCCCGCAAGGCCCTTCAGAACCAAGGAAAACCTGTCAGGGGCCAAGAGAAGCAGGATTGCAATGAGGAAAGTGATAGAGGGTGTCGGTGTCAAAACCGGCGGATCTCGGGTAGGGGGTCCCGAACTGTGCGTCTAAGGCGGATGGTAATAGGAGGCAGGGGACACGATGTTTACCCAGGTTCGGGCCCTCTTGATGGAGGTAATACCCTACGTCCTGCTTGATTGTTCTTGATAATATGAGTAGTACAAGAGTTGATCTACCACAAGATCGAAGAAGCTAAACCCTAGAAGCTAGCCTATGGTATCATTGTTGTTGGTCCTACAGACTAAACCCTCCAGTTTATATAGGCACCGCGGGGCTAGGGTTACATAGAGTCGGTTACAAGGAAGGAGATCTACATATCCGTACTGCCAAGCTTGCCTTCCACGCCAAGGAGAGTCCCATCTGGACACGGGATGAAGTCTTCAATCTTGTATCTTCATGGTCCAACAGTCCGGCTAAAGGATATAGTCTGGCTGTCCCGATACCCCTAGTCCAGGACTCCCTCGGTAGCCCCCAAACTAGGCTTCAATGACGATGAGTCCGGCGCGCAGATTGTCTTCGGCATTGCAAGGTGGTTTCTTCTTCAAACTCTGAGTACCTGCTAAATAGTGTCCGGCTTCTCGTAAATGTTGCGCTTCTTGGCTTCTGCGTCCAATAATGGCCACCTTATGTGGGACTTCAACAGCGAAGATGATGCCACTCGCTGCGGGCGCAAGGGACCGGACTCAGTTGCTGCTCTAGCAAAAATTCTATCCGACCTGTATAAGGGGGAAGAAGAGGAGTTCCTCCATATCAAGCCACGGGATGGATTCTCTATGAACAACCCTCGAAGCTGGGTGAGCTTCCGCTCTTTTTACTTCCATCCAACCCTTGTTTTCGTGATAAATATTTACTTTGCCATTTCATCGCAGGAACTGCATAAGGCGGTAGGGGAGATCAATAGCCCGCCTCCACAACTGGAGGATCCTGAACGGGTCCTCGACCCCGGCCTCAAAGAGGATCCGAACATATTCGTGGAGCTGATTGATAGGATTTTTTATCAGCTAAGCTGTGATGACGCCATGGTGGCCATTATAGCCGACTACTCTGGGCTACTCCCAGCCTCGCAGGTAAATGAGACCGGAGTCCCAACCTTTGAAAAGGATTTCCTTGTATGCACTTCACCTTCCGTATACGAATGGTGTTTTATAGGGAAGGCCCTTGGGACGCCATGCCGAGCCCGCGGTGACTCGCCAACAAGGGGTTTCAAAGCCAGACAGGCTAAAAAGGAAGGCGGTCCAGACGGAGACGCCGGTGCAGAGGTATGATGCAACACCTCACTCCGTGGTTGTCGTCTTTTAAAAACATAATAACACCCGTGTTTCCTAGAAGGAAGAACGCTCGCCGGACAATATCCGGAGAGGTCGCCGATCACGCCTCTACCAGTCGGGCTCCAGGGCTGGACACAGAGGCGAAAGCTAACACGAGGCACACGCCGGATGCTCCTTCTACAGAGGATGTGGATAAGATATTCGCTACGAATTCCAAAGTGGAGAGCGCCATAAATCACAGGCGTCGCCGAGCCGTACTCCGTGATGCTTGTTTCTCCTGAGAGGCGTTTGCTGCCTTCAACTTAGGAGATGCGTACATCCGTGCTGCTCAAAATGGTCTAGCCAGAGCCACGGACCAGTATGTAAAGGATCTACGGGTAAGAAAATTTGATGAGTATATATATCAGTAGCCCCTGAGACTTGAAACAGTTGGCACAACTGATTTAAGGATCATTTATTGTGCAGGTTCTTACAGAGAAGAATACTTGACTGTCACAGGAGCTGGAGGAATGCAAGACCCAACTTCGGGCCGCCGTTGCCGCATTGAAGGAACCTGAAAAGTCCCCAGCTGGTAACATTTGTTTCAAAGAATGATAGGTACCATATAGTGTGCGACATGGCTGTAGATCTAACAATAGATATTGCAGATGACTCCGGAGAGAATCCGCAGGACCAGCATGCCGTACGACAGCTAAAGGCTGGCGAACGCGTGCTGACTAATGTCAGGCGGGAGAAAAACAATCTCCAAGATGCCAATACCGAGCTGAGCGTTGGAACTGAAAGATGTTCGAGACCAGCTTGCGGACTCCGAGAAGGAGAATAAGCGGCTTCGACGCGGCATTTTCAGTAAGTGCTTGAATAAACCCTTAAAAGGATGCGGCGGAGAAGCCAGCTAACAGAGTTATGTCTGCAGGTACGCTGACGGGTCATCCCGCGGAGGAGATGCCCGGGTCTGCGGGTGATCTTCTACCCGAGCTCTCACAACTGCACGAACAAGTTCGGCAGGTGATGCAAGGTATTTCCCAGGCCTTGTGGCCATCCGTCTCCCTTCCAGCAGGCATTGGAGAGCTTGCGGAGAAGCTCAAGGGATCACGGTAGCGCTTCCGATTATGGAAGATATCAGCCTGCCGTCAAGGTGCCGGGGAAGCCTGGGCCATGGTGAAGACGCGGTATACCAAGGTTGACCCAAACCACATGGCCGAGGTCGGACCTGTGGGGCTCGATGGGACAGAGATCCCCGTTAGCTTAGTGTATCGGCAAGTAGAATTAGCCGCAAAGTATTCCCAACAGGATTGTAAGCTAGACAGCCTGTTGGATGGTATAGAGGAGGAATTTAGTCAATCTACATGACTATGTAATTAAAGTGACATGTATAATGCCTTCTAGCCGGATTGTAAATCATTTGTCATGGCGGACCTTTTCGCTTCAACCTCGGGACCCGATAGTACGGAGTGTATCTGAATACCCGCTCAGTTATATAAGAACCGGGGTATGCGTGGAAACCAGGCGTAGGGGTCATTAGTGCTTGAACAGACAAGTACCCAACTAGTTATGTTATATTACATGGGTAGTAATAAACATCTTCCAGGGAGAATAGTTCCGTTAAGGGTTCCTTTCCCTGGGTACGCATGCCCTAAAGTGCATGTCCGGACTGCGAGAGGAGATACAGGTAAAAACATCTAGGGGCGCATATGGAAAATAAATAAAAATCATCTTTTGTTCACCGACCGAATATTCCCTTAAGAACGCTAGCTTTCGGCTTCACCCAGTTTGAGGTACACATCCGGCTGACCCGGCAGTAACAATCACAGAGGTGCTCCCCTTATGCCCTAGCCGAATTAACAAGAACGTAGGGCATAAATACAAGAGCCAGGCAACCCAGCTTGGCCAAAACTTAAGTCATATCGATGCATATAATGGCGAAGAAAAGGTACATGCGGAAGAATAACACATGTGTGGGGCATGATGCCCAGATAAATAATAAGCTTCTGTGTAAGAAGCCCCCAGGTATAATGAGCGCGGTAAGCGCATCAATAGTGTGCAAGCAAGGCAAAAGTTGGCCCTTGAAGCCCTTGAGAAAGAATAAAAGAAAGAAAGAGAGAAAAGATAGATAATGTATATGCAAAAAATGGACAGAGGAAGGAGATAAACATAGAGTCTGGCACTAGGCGTAGAATCTTCGGAGCTTGGCTGCGTTCCATGGGTTCAGCTCAAGTCGATTATTCGATGCATCCCACAGGCGGTACGCCCCACCAGTCAGAACTTGGTCAATAATGAAGGGACCTTCCCATTTGGGCTCGAGCTTGGTATTTTTCTTCTCCGACAGGCGTAGAACTAACTCGCCAACGTTATAAATTTTGGCCCGTACTTCTCTGCTTTGGTATCTGCGAGCCTATTTCTGATAGAATGCGGAACGGGCTTTTGCCACATCGCGCTCCTCCTCCAGGGTGTCCAGACTGTCCTGCCGATCGAGCTCAGCTTCTCTATCTTTGTACATGCGCACTCGAGGTGAGTCATGAATTATGTCGCAGGGCAGAACCGCCTCTGCGCCGTACACCATAAAGAAGGGTGTGTATCCGGTAGTACGATTCAGCGTGGTCCGCAGCCCCCAGAGTACGGAGTTGAGCTCCTCTGCCCAATGCGTGTTAGACTCCTTTAAGGACCGCACTAATCTGGGTTTGATGCCTCTCATGATAAGACCATTTGCTCGCTCAACTTGGCTGTTGGTTTGTGGGTGATAGACAGAAGCATAATCGAGCTTGATGCCCATGTTGCTGCACCAGAGTTTTACCTCGTCGGCCGTGAAGTTCGTGCCGTTGTCAGTGATGATGTTGTGGGGGACGCCATAATGGTGTACAACCCCGGATATGAAGTCTATCACCGGTCCGGATTCGGCCGTTTTAACAGGTTTGGCTTCTATCCATTTGGTGAATTTATCCACCATGACCAGCAAGTATTTTTTCTTATGGATTCCCCCTTTAAGGGGTCCAACCATGTCAAGCCCCCAGACCACGAAGGGCTAGGTAATGGGGATTGTTTGGAGGGCGGTGGGTGGCATGTGGCTTTGGTTTGCAAAAAGCTAGCAACCGACGCAGCGTTGGACCAAGTCATGTGCGTCTGCCCGGGCCGTCAGCCAATAAAAACCTATACGGAAGGCCTTGCTTACAAGGGCCCGGGCTGCGGCATGGTGGCCGCCGAGTCCTGCGTGAATTTCTGCCAAAAGCTTGCGCCCTTCCTCTTCGGAGATGCACCTTTGAAGGACTCCGGTAGTGCTTTTTTTATACATCTCTCCCTCGTGGACCCTGTAGGCCTTAGATCGCCGCACTATGCAGCGTGCCTCATTTTGGTCCTCAGGAAGTTCCTTCCTAGTTAGGTAGGCCATGAATGGTTCTGTCCACGGGGCGATGATGGCCATTATTACGTGGGTTGAAGGTGTTATTTCGGTGGCAGAGCCTTCGATTATGTCAGAGTGTTCCGTATCGGGCATTTTGGCCGGGTCCGGACTATTGTTACCGGTGTCCCCTTCCCATACCACGGGTGGCTTAAAGAACCTCTCCAAAAAGATGTTGGCGGGACCGCATCGCATTTTGCGCCGATGCGGGCGAGGATATCTGCCGCCTGATTATTTTCCCGAGCCACATGGTGAAATTCGAGCCCCTCGAACCGAGCTGACATCTTTAGGACGGCGTTTCGATAGGCCGACATCTTCGGATCCTTGGCATCGAAGTCTCCCTTTATTTGGGATATTGAGAGGTTCGAATCCCCGCGCACCTCCAGGCATTGAATGCCCATGGAAACTGCCATCTGAAGACCATGTAACAGGGCTTCGTATTCGGCTGCATTGTTGGAGTCTGTATACAGTATCTGCAGTACGTATTGAACTGTATCTCCGGTTGGGGACGTCAGGACGATGCCAGCCCCCAGACCAGCCAACATTTTGGAGCCGTCGAAGTGCATGATCCAATTGGAGTATGCGCCGTACTCTTTAGGGAGTTCGGCTTCCGTCCATTCGGCGACAAACTCGTCCAATACTTGCGATTTAATGGCTCGCCAGGGTTTGTATGTTATGTATGTCGAACGGGGGGAGCTCAATGGCCCATTTGGCAATCCGGCCCATGGCGTCGCGGTTGTTTATAATATCATTAAGTGGCACTTCCGAGGCTACTGTAATCGAACACTCTTGAAAGTAGTGTCGCAGCTTCCGGGATGCCATGAATACCGCATAGGCTATCTTTTGATAATGTGGGTACCATGATTTGCATGGAGTGAGGACAGTGGATACATAATATACCGGCTTTTGAAGGGGGAATTTATGTCTGTCCGTTTCTCATTCGACGACGAGCACTGTGCTTACAACCTGATGCGTTGCCTCAATGTACAACAACATTGGTTCGCCGATGTTTGGCGCGACCAGGATTGGGTTGGTTGCCAGTATGGCTTTTATTTCTACCAATCCGGCTGTGGCAGCGTCCGTCCACTCGAAGTGTTCGGTGCGCCGAAGGAGGCGATAAAGGGGTAATGCCTTTTCTCCTAAGCGGGAGATAAAGCGGCTTAGAGCCGCCACACATCCGGTTAATTTTTGTATTTGTTTGAGGTCCGTTGGGATAGCCAACTATGACAGAGCTCGGATTTTTGCCGGATTTTCTTCAATTCCTCTACTGGATACAATGAAACCCAGGAGCTTTCTAGCTGGTACACCAAAAACGCATTTTTCCGGATTGAGCTTGATGTCATATGTTCGGAGGTTGTCGAATGTGATCCTCAAGTCGTCTATTAGAGAGTCGACGTGTTTGGTTTTGACGACCACATCATCTACGTATGCCTCTACTGTTTTGCCGATCTGTTTCTCCAGACATGTCTGAATCATGCACTGATATGTTGCGCCGGCGTTTTTGAGCCAAAAGGCATTGTGTTGAAACAGAAGGGGCCGTATGGTGTGATAAATGCCATTGCGGCTTGGTCAGACTCCGCCATCTTGATTTGGTTGTAGCCGGAGTATGCGTCGAGGAAACATAATGAATCGTGTCCTGCGATAGCATCGATAATTTGATCGATGCGGGGGAGGGGGAAGGGATCCTTTGGGCAAGCCTTGTTGAGGTCCTTGAAATCAACACATAGGCGCCAGGATTTGTCCTTCTTTGGTACCATCACCAGGTTTGATAGCCAGTCCGGGTGTTTTATTTCTCTAATGAATCCGGCCTCCAATAACTTGGCTAGTTCCTCTCCCATAGCTTGTCTCTTAGGTTCAGAGAAACACCGAAGAGTCTGCTTGACCGGCTTGAATCCCTTTAGAATATTAAGGCTGTGCTCGGCCAGCCTGCGTGGGATTCCACGCATGTCTGAGGGGTGCCAGGCGAATATGTCCCAATTCTCGCGTAGGAACTCTTGTAGTGCGGTGTCCACGGTGGGGTTTAACTATGCCCCGATGGAGGCTGTTTTTGTAGGGTCCGTTGGGTGGACTTGGAATTTGACTATTTCATCTACTGGTTTAAAAGAGGTGGACTTGGATCTCTTGTCAAGTATCACGTCGTCCCTGTTCACTGTGGAGCGTAGCGCAGTTAATTCCTCGGCCGGAAGGGCTTCGGATAATGCCTCGAGGGACAATGCGGCTGTTTTGTTTTCGGCGCGGAGTGTTGTGTCCGGATCACTAGCGAGAGTGATGATTCCGTTGGGCCCGGGCATTTTGAGCTTCATGTACCCATAATGGGGTATGGCTTGGAAGATCGTGAACGCCTCCCGCCCTAAAAGGGCGTGGTATCCGCTACTGAACGGGGCCACTTGGAATGTAATTTCTTCGGACCTATAGTTCTCTGGCGTGCCGAATACCACATCTAGTGTGATTTTCCCAGCACAGCATGCTTCTCGACCGGGGATGACTCCTCTGAAGGTAGTGCTGCTTTGCTCAATGCGGTTCCAGTCTATTTCCATTTTTGACAAGTTTCCTCTTAGATGAGGTTTAATCCACTGCCGCCATCCATGAGTACTTTGGTGAGTTGAAAGCCGTCCACAATTGGACTGAGGACCAGTGCAGCTGGTGCTCGGGCTATTTAGAATTTAGGTTTGTCACTGGCATTGAAGGTAATAGCTGTGTCACTCCATGGATTTATCGCTGCCACGTGGCAGATTTCGGCAAGGCCGCGGAGTGTTCGCTTGCGCCTATTATTTGATGTGAAGGTCTCAAAGACTGTTAATAACGTATTTTTATCCCCGGGATGGTGCTCTGTGGCATCTGGGATGAGAAGATCCTTGCTGCTTTTGGCCACCTGCCGGAGTATCCAACATGCTCTAAGGCTGTGTGTTGATATGGTATCCGTTGTACTATGAATTTTGCAGGGTCCGTTGAGCCATCCCTCCAATACGGTTCCACGCCCTATAGAGGGTTTTTGCTTCTTTGTAATTAACTCAGGTGTCTTATGATAGTGCACCCTTTTACTTCGGACCGGGTGTATATTCGGAGCCGGATTATCCCAAAATTTCGTTTCGGTTTTCCAGGCACTTTCCATCGCACAGTACTTTCATACTATGGACGCCAAGTCGGCAAAGCGTGATATGTCACGGCGACTTATGGCATTAAGGATTCCCTTGTCCGTGCAATTATTGCAGAAAAATGAGACTGCGTCTTCCTCGCGACAGTCCTTAACCTTGTTCATCACAAGGAGGAATCTGGCCCAATAATGATGTACTGTTTCTTGCGGCACTTGCCTGATGTGGGAAAGATCGTTTATGTTTGGGTGGATTTGAGTCCGAACCCTTACCCGATCTGAGACCCAGGGGCCGAGGAGTTTCCAATCTTGGAAGTTCGGGTTTCGGGATGTTGCCCAATAAGTCTGGCCCGCTGCCTGACTCTAGGTTCAGGGCTTGGGTGATGTCCTCCCGCAAACGGGTATTCGGCTCGGAGAGCTTAGGAATCCGGACATAGTTAGTCCTCAAGATAGAGGAAGAATCGCCGCATTGTTCCTCCACCACCGCAATATGATGGGTGACCGGTGGAGAGTTAATCTCCCTTTGATCGGGTTTAAGCCCAATCCGATCGTAGTCCGTAGCGACTCCCAAGGCGGCGATGCGATCCAGGAGCTCGTTTAGGGAAGAGAGCTCCATTGGATCCATCTACTCGGCAAATTCCAAGCCGACATGGAGGCTGTTTTCGATGACCCGAGAAGTCATCGTCGGTGCAACAGCCGAACGGGCGGTCATGATGAAACTGCCTAGCCTGAGAGTTTGGCCGACAGCCAGGGCTCCCCCGGCGGTAATGTTGTTTTTAACAACGAGATGAGGCATCCTTCCTTACGGTGACGGCATAGTGGAACTCTCAATGAAATCACCAATGTCGGTGTCAAAACCGGCGGATCTCGGGTAGGGGGTCCCGAACTGTGCTTCTAAGGCGGATGGTAACAGGAGGCAGGGGACACGATGTTTACCCAGGTTCGGGCCCTCTTGATGGAGGTAATACCCTACGTCCTGCTTGATTGTTCTTGATAATATGAGTAGTACAAGAGTTGATCTACCACGAGATCGAAGAGGCTAAACCCTAGAAGCTAGCTTATGGTATGATTGCTGTTGGTCCTACTGACTAAACCCTCCGGTTTATATAGACACCGGGGGGCTAGGGTTACACAAAGTCGGTTACAAGGAAGGAGAACTACATATCCGTACTGCCAAGCTTGCCTTCCATGCCAAGGAGAGTCCCATCCAGACACGGGACGAAGTCTTCAATCTTGTATCTTCATAGTCCAACAGTCCGGCCAAAGGATATAGTCCGGCTGTTCGGATACCCCCTAATCCAGGACTCCCTCAGAGGGGATGAAGAGGAAACCAACGAGCAGGAGTTCCAGAAGGCCACTGACGCCATGTGCATTGACGAGGGTGCATCTCTGCACTCCTCTCAGTGCCAACTTAAACGGTGGGCACGTGAGGTCAATGCCGTGGAGCCAGCGGCAGAGTCTCGGAAGCCACTCAAGTGGTCACACACGCCCATCATCATTGACTAAGAGGACCATCCTAACCGCACCACCATGGTAGGATGTTTGCCGTTGTTGGTTTCACCGAGAATTCACAACCTTAAAGTCACAAAGATGTTGGTTGACGGCGGGGCCGGGTTGAATCTGATTTCCCCAAAGGTTATCAACAAGCTTCAGATAGCAGAGGAAGAACTCAAGGTCACGGGCACGTTTCAAGGAATCAACCCCAGAAGGAGTCATCCTAAGGGAAAGATCACGTTGTCAGTGACATTCGGAGGAGAGTTGAACTACTGGACTGAGAAGGTTGTGTTTGATGTGGTCGACCTCCCCCTGCTGTACAATGGAATCCTTGGACGCCCAGCTCTGGCAAAGTTCATGAAGACATCCCACTATGCCTACAACACTTTGAAGATGCAGGGCCGGTGGGAGTCATTTCCATTCCGTCAGACGAGAAGGATGCAATTATTAGCATGGATAAGATGTACCGGGACGCTGTTGCGGCATAGGCCGCAGAAGCCACAGTTCCCGCCAAGGAAACCAAAGGAAAGAAGAAGGCTAGTAGGTACACCAACAAGGAGTCTGGGAAGTGTACCTCTTCGGAGTGTGTTGTGCCTGTTGATGACTTGCCATAGAGTTCCAACAACAAGAGATCCAAAGCTGCTGCACCTCATGTGAAAAAGGTCCCGGCAGGGCTGGCTGGTACTAATGGTACCTTTACTATCAGTGCCACCCTTGGTGACAAATAGGAAAGCGCACTCGTTGCCTTCCTGCGGGCGAATGTCGATGTGTTTTCTTGGCAACCATCTGACATCCACGGTGTTCCCAGGGAGGTAATCGAGCACCACCTTGCTGTCTGCCCACATGCCCGACCCTCAAGCAGAAGGTTCGAAAGCAAGCTTTGGAACGGCAACAATTCATTGCAGAAGAGATCAGGAAACTTTAGGTAGCTTGCTTGGTCAGAGGAGTACTGCATCCAACATGGTTAGCAAACCTGGTGGTCATATGCAAGGCTAACGGGAAATGGAGGCTTTGTATAGATTTCACATACCTCAACAAGATCTACTCGAAGGACCCATTTTCCTTTGCCGCGCATCGACCAAATTGTGGACTCCACTTCAGGTTGTGATTTTCTCTCTTTTCTGGATGCGTACTCTGGATGCCATCAATTTTTTATGTCCAAGGAAGATGAAGAGAAGACCTCATTCATCACCCCATGTGGCACATTATACTTCGTGTGCATGCCTTTCGGGTTAAAGAGTGTCGGGTCCACTTTTGGAAGAGCAGTCCAGATTGGTTTTGAATCGCAGTTGCACAGGAACATTGAGGCTTATATGGATGATATTGTGGTCAAGACCAAGGACAGATCAACCCTCATATAGGATTTGGAAGAGACATTTGCTAATCTCCGCAAGATCAACTTGAAGCTTAACCCGGAGAAGTGTGTGTTTGGTGTTCCCTCCGGCAAGCTCCTCGGGTTCTTCATATCCCATTGTGGGATAGAAGCCAACCCTGATAAGATCAAGGCTGTCGAGTAGATTCAGGCACCCAGGTCAGTTAAAGATGTGAGGCGTCTGACAGGATGCGTTGCTGCACTTAGCAGGTTCATCTCCAAGTCTACCGAGCGTGCCTTGCTGTTCTTCAAAATTTTGAAGAAGGCAGGACCCATGAAGTGGACTCCGGAAGTAGACGCTGCACTACAAGACTTGAAGGCCTACTTGTCCTCTGTGCCCACTTTGGCTGCTCCCGAACCACAAGAATCGTTGCCGCTATACTTAGCGGCAACTAATCAAGTGGTTAGCGTGGCCTTAGTGGTGCAGCAGGAAGTAGAAGAAACGGTGAGCGAGAACAACCCGGCAGGGTCAGATATGGTTTAGGACAAATAAGAGCACGGTAGCGGAGACAAACCCAAGGATGCGGTAAGGAATAAATTGGTGTAGCGCCCAGTGTACTTTGTCAGCTCCCTATTGCAGGGGGCTAGATCTAGGTACTCTGGTATGCAAAAGTTGATTTTTGGCCTCAACATGGCTTCAAGGAAACTACGCCACTAGTTCCAAGCCCATGAGATCACGACTGTTACCCATTTTTCTTTGCAAAGGATACTCTGAAACCCTGAGGCTACTGGGAGAATAGTGGAGTGGGCTTTGGAGTTATCTGGCTTTGGCCTGAAGTTCGAAAGCACATCTACAATCCAGAGCAGGGCATTGGCAAAGTTTATTGTCGAATGGACGCCAACCCCTGATGATGAGGTGCTTGAGATAGTTATCCCCGGCAAGGAAGCACCCCAAGAATGGATCATGTATTTTGATGGTGCCTTCTACCTACAAGCTGCAGGGGCTGGCGTGCTTCTTGTTGCTCCCACTGGAGAGCACCTGAAGTACGTCGTCCAAATGCATTTTCCTCAGGAGGAGGCTACCAACAATACTGCAGAGTATGATGGGCTCCTTGCCGGGCTCAGGATTGCCACTAAATTGGGGATCAAGAAGCTGATCATTCAAGGAGATTCACAACTTGTGGTGAGACAAGTCAACAAAAATTACCAAAGTCCATTGATGGAGGCATATGTTGAGGAAGTGAGAAGATTGGAGGAGCACTTTGAAGGGTTACAAACAGAGCACATACCCCATGCGGAAAACAACATTGCTGATCATCTGTGAAAGTGTGTTGTGCAAAAACTTCCTGTGGAACGAGGAACTTTTGTTCTCCATCTTACTCAGCCCTCCGTATCCCCAGCAACAATGGCCTGAAAGAGGACGAAATTGGACTCCGGTAAGCCTCTCCTGGTAGAGCCTTCCGGGACTCCTGGCAGGGACCCTGCCGGAAACAACTCCCCATCACTTGCCGGGCTGCACCCTCCTGCCGGGCCACTGGTCCCCGCGGTCGAGGAACGCCCCCCGCGAGCGGGGAGGTGCCATTATGTTGCTGAGCCCCAGAATCCAACTTGGGCAAGGCACATGGTACACTTCCTCCAAACAGGAGAACTTCCCGAAGAGCAAGAAGAAGATGAAAGAGTAGCCCAGAGGGCCAGTATGTATCATTTTATCGATGACACACTATATAGAAGACGGCCCAACTGTGTGAAATTGAAGTGCATTTGCCGGGAAGAAGGAAAGGGACTGCTGGCTGAGAAACACAAAGGCATGCGCGGCTCCCACATTGGATCAAGGGCGTTAGGTGGGAAAGCATTCCGGCAAGGATTCTATTGGCCCACAACCCTCTAAGATGTGGTCGAGCTAGTCACCAAATGTGAAGCCTGCCAGCTCCATTCCATGAACATCCATATGCCTGCCCAAGCTTTTCAGATAATCCCTTTGTCATGGCCGTTTTCGGTCTGGGGGGGCGATATCCTCGGCCCTTTCCCCCGAGCTGCCGGGGGCTTTGAATTCTTGTTCATTGCCATTGACAAGTTTACAAAGTGGCCGAAAGTATATGGCATGAGAAAGGTGACTTCTTAGTTAGCTATCAAGTTCTTGAAAGGATTGGTGTGCCTCTTCGGGGTCCCTGCCTGGAACATCACCGACAACGGCACCCAGTTCATGAGCCGCGCCTTCATGCAATATGTTCATGCCCTCAGAAGCAGATCTCATTTGCCTCTGTTGCACATCCCAGAAGCATTGGACAAGCTGAGAGGGTGAACACTGAAGTGTTGCGAGGACTCAAGAACCTTTCATAAGCTACAGAAGTGCGGAAGGCGATGGATCCACGAGCTGCCAGTGGTTCTTTGGTCCCCCATAATGACACCAAATCGAGCCACCGGGCAGACTCCCTTCTCCCTAGTCTATGGGGCAGAAGCAGTTATCCCCATAGAACTCATTTACGGGTCTCCTCGAGTGCTTGCCTACGATGAAGTAGCGCAGGATCAGCACCGGCGTGACGACCCTGTGCTTCTCGAGGAGAACCGCCTCCGGGCTGCTACGCGTGCTACATGCTATCAGCAAGCCCTGCTTCGCTATCATAGCCGCAGGGTTGAAAGGATCGAGAAGAGGTGTCTAGAGGGGGGTGAATAGACTCTTAAGAAAGAAAAGTAGCAATTTTTAATTTCTTCAAGTTAAGGTGGAGTTTTAGCACAAGTTTAAACATTCACAATACATTCAAGCAAGCATGGCAAGAGTATATGAGCAGCGGAAAGTAAAGCATGCAATTTGCAAGGAATTAAAGGGATGGGATTGGAGTGTGCAAACGCAATTTGAGACATGGCGATTTTTGGCGTGGTTCCGATAGGTGGTGCTATCGTACATCCACTGTAACGCCCCGAGACCGATGTGCCAGGTGTCCTCCAGTTATTCGCTGTTGTTGCCTTGTCATTTGCTTGCGTGTTGCATCTTGTCATGTCATCATGTGCATTGCATCATCATGTTTTCAAAACTTGCATCTGTTCCGGTCTCCTCGTTCTCCCTTTTGTCCGTTCTGAGCCCAACCACACTTGCACGCGCCCGCGGCATGTCCGAAATATTATTTTATAAGTGGCCGGAAAATGTTCTCGGAATGGGATGAAAGTTGGCGTGCGGTCTTATTATAGTGTAGGTAGACCGCCTGTCAATTTTCATCGCATTCGGAGTTCGTTTGATAGCCTAACCGTTAAACTATAGCGACACTATAGTCGGTCTAACGTCGGACGTTTTCGGTCTCCGGAAACAGTTGCCGGGCTGCACTCCTCTCCTCTCATCTCAGCCCAACCTCTCTTCACAGCCCTCTAGCCCACCTATCTAACCCCCCCCCCGCTCCGGGTCGTCCGATCGAGATCGAACGGCTCCGAAACGGACTAAAACCCCCAACCCTAGCTCCTCCTGCTATATATAGCAGCCCCCCTTGCCATTTTGGGCCTTCCCCTTCCTCCTCCTCGAAATCCGCGCCCCCAATCATCAGCCAGCCGCCTCCCACCTCCTCTGCCTCGTTTTCCGCGCCGGCCAAGTCCTCCGCCGCCACTTGTCGCGCCTCCATTAGCCCCGCCACCACCTGACCGCGCCCTCCACCAATCCTATGCGGCCACGTCGCCTCCCCGCGCCCCACATCGCCCAGCGCCGCCAGGCCCGCGTCAGGCCCGCCCAGGGCCCCGATCTGGGCTCTGAGGCCCGCGCTGCGCCGCCCTGCTCCCCGAGCTCTAGATCGGGAGAGGGAGTTCCCGATCCGAGCTCCTCCGCCGCCAATAGCGCCCCGCCCCCGTCAGCTCGTCATGGGCTCGCCGACCTCGTTCCTCGCCGGATCCCGCATCCCTAGCGCCGCCGTCTCGTCATGGCCAGATCCGGCCCTGGGGAGCTGAGCCCCGCCGGATCTGGTGCTCCTTTGCCTCACTGCCTCGCCGGAGCTCCTTCACGCCGCCGCCGCCGGACGGGATCGGGAGAGCCCCGATCCGCTTCGCCGTTGACCATCGGGCGCCGCCGCCCCTGCCTCCCCGATCCGATCGGGATGCAGGGAGACGAGCACTCCGTTGACCGCCTCCGCCTCCTTCCGTGTGGGCCCTGCATCCAGGCCCAGCTGGCCTGCCCCTCCAGCCCGCTTCGTCCTCCGTCGTCCCGCGCGTGGGCCGCCGCGATGGCGCCAAGGCCCAGCGCGCCGCCCCCGCCTCGGCCTGCTTCCTCCTCCACCGACTGGGCCAGGCCCTGGGTGAGCCGAACCCCAGCGCCCCCTCCTCTTGTTTTTTTCACTCTTGTTGGGCTGCCCACTGCACTGTTTAGATTCGGCCCGATTCATGTCTTTTCCTGCGGAACGATTTTGCCCATTTATCCAGAGATTGCCAGTTTTGCAGATTAGTCCCCCTAGTTCATGCATTTAATAACTCACTAACCGTGCATCGGATTAAAATGTTTTATATATGAAACTTGCTCAGAATTTTGTGTAGATTAATAATATCCAACTTTCATCTATGTTTAAAATATTTAAAATGTTGTTTGCATTAATTTGCTCCTATGCCATGCTAAAATGATTTAATTCATAACTAATTAACCGTAACTCCGATTTTAATAATCTTTATATGTAAATGGGGTAGAATTTTGCCTAGTTTAACATGGTGGCATCATCTTGCATGTTTAACAACTCTAAAATATTGTTTAGGGAAGAACAGTACCAAACCTAATTTATGCTCATGAGGAGTTTCCGGAATTGTTGTTCTTTGCTTCCGGCCTCATTTAACCTTGACTAGATAGGTAGTTTTCATTTGCTTCACCTCTTGCCATGTTAATCAACATTTAATATTGTTGGGGTACATAAACGAGAGAGAACTAAATAAT
Source organism: Triticum urartu (assembly GCF_003073215.2). Classification (NCBI taxonomy): domain Eukaryota; kingdom Viridiplantae; phylum Streptophyta; class Magnoliopsida; order Poales; family Poaceae; genus Triticum; species Triticum urartu. The sequence continues at coordinate 192,950,126 of NC_053026.1, read as the reverse complement.
TGATGTGGTGTTTCGTCAATATGCAACTCGTTGCATATTGAGCTTCCACTTAATTTGTAGTTTTGCTTGTGCACTTTGCCATGCCATGCTTCATTAAACCGGACATGCATCATCCTTGTTTGTGCATCATGCCATGTTTATGTGGTGGTTGTTTACCATGATTGTTTGCTTCTTTCCGGTGTTGCTTCTTCGGGTTGGTTCCGGTAACGTCGTGTTTGTGAGGACCCGTTCGACTACGTTCGTTTGTCTTCTTCATGGACTCGTTCTTCTTCCTTGCGGGATCTCAGGCAAGATGACCACACCCTTGAAATCACTACTATCTTTGCTATGCTAGATGCTCGCTCTTTTGCTATGCCAATGCTACGATGCCTACCTTTTGCTTGTCAGCCTCCCAAATTGCCATGTTGAACCTCTAACCCACCATGTCCTAGCAAACCGTTGATTGACTATGTTACCGCTTTGCTCAGCCCCTCTTATAGCGTTGTTAGTTGCAGGTGAAGATTGAAGTTTGTTCCTTGTTGGAACATGGAGATGTTGTTCCTTGTCGGGACTTTTATTTACTTGTTGGGGTATCACAATATATCTTATTTAATTAATGCATCTATATACTTGGTAAAGGGTGGAAGGCTCGGCCTTATGCCTGGTGTTTTGTTCCACTCTTGCCGCCCTAGTTTCCGTCATATCGGTGTTATGTTCCCGGATTTTGCGTTCCTTACGCGGTTGGGTTATAATGGGAACCCCTTGACAGTTCGCTTTGAATAAAACTCCTTCGGCAAGGCCCAACCTTGGTTTTACCATTTGCCACCCAGCCTTTTCTTTTCCCTTGGGGGTCGCGCGCCCAAGGGTCATCTTAATTTTAACCCCCCCGGGCCAGTGCTTGTCTAAGTGTTGGTCCAACCCAGAGCACCGTGCGGGGCCGTCCCTTGGCAACTTGGGTTACGTTGGCTCCCGTACGCTTAGCTTATCCGGTGTGCCCTGAGAACGAGATATGTGCAGCTCCTATCGGGATGTTGGCGCATCGGGTGGTCTTGCTGGACTTGTTTTACCATTGTCGAGGATGTCTTGGAGTACCGGGATACCGAGTCTGATCGGAATGTCTCGGGAGGAGGTCTATTCCTTCGTTGACCGTGAGAGCTTGTCATGGGCTAAGTTGGGACACCCCTGCAGGGATTTGAACTTTCGAAAGCCGTGCCCGCGGTTATGGGCAGATGGGAATTTGTTAACGTCCGGTTGTAGAAAACCTAAACTTGACCTTAATTAAAATGAATCAATAGCGTGTGTAACCATGATGGTCTCTTTCCGGCGGTGTCCGGGAAGTGAACACGATTGTTGGAGTTATGCTTGACGTAGGTTGCTATAGGATCACTTCTTGATCATACTTTTTCGACCGTGCTTTGCCTTCTCTTCTCGCTCTCATTTGCGTATGTTAGCCACCATATAAGCTAGTCGCTTGCTGCAGCTCCACCTCATACCTTTACCTTACCCATAAGCTTATATAGTCTTGATCGCGAGGGTGCGAGATTGCTGAGTCCCTGTGGCTCACAGATACTTCCAAAACCAGCTTGCAGGTGCCGATGAGACGGTATAGATGACGCAACCAAGCTCAGGAGGAGCTCGATGAAGATCTTGTCCTTTGTGTTGTTTCGTTCTAGTTGTTCAGTAGTGGAGCCCAGTTGGGGTCGATCGGGGACCTTTGTCGCATTTGGGGTTCTTCTTTCATTTTGGCTCCGTAGTCGGGCCTTGATTGTATCTGATTGATGTAATGTTTTATTCATGTAATTGGGTGAAGTGGTGATTGTAAGCCAACTATGTATCTCTTTCCCTTATTATATTACATGGGTTGTGTGAAGATTACCTCACTTGCGACATATGCCTTCAATGCGATTATGCCTCTAAGTCGTGCCTCAACACGTGGGAGATATAGTCGCATCGAGGGTGTTACATCCACGTCGATGGAGACTTCAACCCACGAAGGGTAATAGTTGCGTGAGTCCACGGAGGGCTCCACCCACGAAGGGTCCACGAAGAAGCAACCTTGTCTATCCCACCATGGCCATCGCCCATGAAGGACTTGCCTCACTTGGGTAGATCTTCACGAAGTAGGCGATCTCCTTGCCCGTACAAACTCCTTGGTTCAACTCCACAATCTTGTCGGAGGCTCCCAAGTCAAACCTAACCAATCTAGCAGACACCACTCTCCAAAAGGTAATATATGGTGTGTTGATGATGAACTCCTTGCTCTTGTGCTTCAAATGATAGTCTCCCCAACACTCAACTCTCTCTCTCACTGATTTGGATTTGGTGGAAAGATGATTTGAGTGGAAAGCAACTTGGGAAGGCTAGAGATCAAGATTCAAATGGTTGGAATGGAATATCTTGGTCTCAACACATGACTAGGTGGTTCTCTTTCAGAAAATGAATGCTCGAATGAAGAGTGGGTGGAGGGGTATTTATAGCGTCCACACAAATCTAAGCGTTACACACAATTCACCAAACTCGGTGGGACCGAATCAGAAAACTCGGTCAGATCGATTCATTTCATAATGTGACCGTTAGGCATTTCGGTGGGACCGATATGATCAACTCGGTGGGACCGATGTGCTAGGGTTAGGGTAAAACCTCATCTCGATATGACCGATTACACAAACTCGGTGGGACCGATTTTGGTAATAAGCAAAATAGAGAGTTGGTCAGGCAAACTCGGTGGGACCGATTGCTTATCTCGGTGGGACCGAAATAATTGCAACAGGCAACAGAGAGTTTGCAAGCCCATCTCGGTGAGACCGATATCCCATTGGTGAGAACGAATTGATTAGGGTTTTTGGCAGTGGCTATGTCAAGTGAACTCGGTGGCGCCGGATAGATCAAATCGGTGGGGCCGAGTTTGAGTTTTGGTTTGGGACATATGTGGATATGAGAAAGTGGTTGAGGGTTTTGGATCATATCACTAAGCACTTTGAGAAAGAAAGACATTAAGCAACACCTCATCCCCTTTTAATAGTATTGGATTTCCTAAGGACTCAATGTGATCTTGGATCACTAAAATGAAACTATAGATCCTTGAGCTTTTTAGATTGAGACTATCCTTTGTCCTTAGCATCTTGAAGGGGTTCCACATCTCTTGTCCACGCCACTCCATCTGTTGAACTTATCTGAAATATACTAGATATAAACATTAGTCCAACAAGAGATATGTTGACATTAATTACCAAAACCACCCAGGGAGCACTTGTGCTTTCAATCTCCCCCTTTTTAGTAATTGATGGCAACATACATCACAGCTTTAGATAAAGATATAAGGAATAGTAGGTAAAGCTTTGGAAAGACATGTAACATGCATAGGCTCCCCCTACACATATGCAATCATGTAAATGCAGAGTATAAGAGCATGTGAATTCATAACCATGATAGAGCAAGCAATGAGTTACATGTATCTTGGCTATATGCATTAGAGCAAATGATGTGGATATAGGGAATATACCTTCATGTTCATGAATCCTTCTTGCAAACAATATGTATAGTAGCAAGAAATCATCATGCACATGGGTGTGATGCATATACTTACCTTGTGGTCTTGGGGTAGCTTTGTAAGAGACAAACCTGAGTAAAAAATGTTAGATAACACAAAAACATCTACTAAACAGAGCAAGAACAGCAAACCACAAGAGTACCAAGATTGGAATGACATGTAGAGACTGAGTACTGGGTACTCCTATTGGATATAGACATGTCCCCAAAGGAAAAGATATGCAATGAATTCAAGATTTACTTTCCTCAGATGTCTTTCTCCCCCTGAATCTTATATGGGATAATGGGAGAAGATAGGGACAAAAAAATAAGAGCACAAACACATAATAAACTAACATGTATTTCTCCTCTAAAGACATGTGACTTCTCTCCTCTTGAACACCAAGCATCCGGGGTCTCTCTCCATTTGATATGATTAAGCATTCTCCCCCTTTGAAGTACTCTCCCCCCTTTTGAAGGGAATAAGCTATGATATGATCTCTCTCTCCCCCTTTGACATCAATTTCCAAGAAGGGATCTTCTGGATTGTGAGTAAAAATAGGTTTGGTCCTTGAGTCATAGAACAAAGTAGCATATAGAGTGTGATGCTGGTAGAGGACAAGAATCATCGAGTGGATCTGGATCAATTATGTAGGATGCAAATGACAAAGTGTCTTCTCAGCATTGAAATCGGTAACACCGAGTTGTTTACTTCGGCGGCACCGAATTGGTTCGGTTATACCGAAAGAGACAAATCGGTGTGTCCGAGTTCAACACAGGGAAAACAATTGTCATCTCAGCTCACTAGGCAAATAAGATCTCACAAAGATTTGCAAGGAATTAACTAAAGGATTTGCAATGACTTTGATGCAGGGAATGTAGAACAACACAAAGAAAAAGAAAATAAATCTAGATGAAGTTTTTTTTGAAAAGAGAAGGGAAACAAACATGCAAGAGACAAATGTAAGAATATAGAGAAACACTAGAGAACTTCATCTAGAATTGGTCGGCGACAAAGTCACCTATGTTAGAGTATATTGACTGAGGAGTCAAGTGAGAACACTTGATCATAGGTCATACTCATCGTTTAAGCTCAAAACGGGGTTAACATTTTTCGTTTAAGCATTTGATGTATTCACATCTTGTTGAGTTGCTTTGACCCATGACTTGGGGTAAAGCTTCTCTAACATGGAATAACATACCTTGGGTGGTGGTGTTGAACTTGATCATGTAGTTGAACTTGTGTGGGATGCTCAAGGTTGATGTAGCTCATCAAAGATTGGGAGCACCACTTGTAGTTTGAGTTCATCTACCTACATGGGTTAGTCTTGCAAGGAAGAGCACTTGTGTATTCAAATTGACAATGATGAATTTGATACCAAATGAAATTTCATATATAGAAATGGTCAAATGATATGTTGAAATATTTCATGCTTCCTTGTCTTCAACCACCATATTGTAGAGACTTGGTGATGTAGAGATTGCTCAAGATGTGGGTGATTTGCTATCTCATAGATTTTGATACATCCAAGTACCTACAAGGGTTAGACAGCATGCAAGGGTGCATATATATCCAAGACATATGATATCATCATAACAGAAACATCAAGGATTAGTCAAAGGTTCATGCCTAGCATGTATCCAAATGGAGTTTCTACTCCAAGTTTGAAGCATCAATGATGTTCAATTCACCTCTCAAACGACAAAACACTTTCTCATCAAGTGGTTTGGTGAATATATTTGCCAATTGCTTATCGGTATGAACATGCTTAAGATCAATGTCCCCTTTAGCAACATGATCTCAAATGAAATGATGATGAACTTCAATATGCTTAGTTCGAAAATGTTTCATGGGATTATGAGAAATCTTAATAGCACTTTCATTGTCACAAAGCAATGGAACATGGTTCACATAGATCCCATAATCTTTAAGAGTTTGGGTCATCCAAAGTAATTGAGCACAACATGAACCGGCGGCAATGTATTCCGCTTCGGTGGTGGATAAGGATATTGAGTTTTGTTTCTTGGAGGACCAAGACACAATAGATCTACCAAGAAATTGACAAGTACCCGAACTGGACTTTCTATCAACCTTGTCACCGACATAGTCCGAATCGGAGTAGCCAACAAGATCAAAAGAAGACCTCTTAGGATACCAAATGCCGAAATTAGGTGTATGAATTAGGTATCTCACTATCCTTTTCACAGCCTTAAGATGACATTATTTGGGGGGCGCTTGATATCATGCACACATGCAAACACTTAGCATAATATCAGGACGGGAGGCACATAGATATAACAATGAACCAATCATAGAATGGTAAACCTTTTGGTCAACCGGTTTTCCATCTTTGGTCAAGTCAAGATGTCCACTAGTTGGCATGGGAGTTTTCATACCTTTGCTTTCTTGCATGTTGAACTTCTTGAATAAGTACTTGGTAAACTTTGTTTGAGAAACAAAGGTTCCTTCCTTAGTTTGCCTGATTTGTATCAAAAGAAAGAACTTGAGTTCACTCATCATAGACATCTCAAACTTCTCCGACATTAGCTTTCCAAACTTTTCACTAAAATGAGGGTTAGTTGAACCAAATATGATATCATCAACAAAATTTGGCACACAAATAATTCACAATTAACCCATTTAGTAAAAAGAGTGGAATCTATCTTTCTAATCTCAAAGACTTTTTCAACAAGGAATTTGGTCAAACATTTATACGACGCTCTAGGAGCTTGTTTAAGACCATAGAGAGCTTTGTGAAGTTTGTAAACATGATCGGGTTTCTTAGGATTAACAAAGTCGGGAGGTTGTTTAACATAAACTTCCTCCTCAATTTCTTCATTTAGAAAAGCACTTTTAATGTCCATTTGGTACAAGGTAATATCATGGTGATTAGCATAGGCAAGTAAGATGCGGATGGACTCAAGTCTAGCAACAGGGGCATATGTCTCACCATAGTCCATACCTTCGACTTGAGTGTAGCCTTGGGCGACGAGACGTGCTTTGTTGCGAACAACTTGTCCATCTTCGTCTTGCCTGTTGCGAAACACCCATTTGGTACCGATGATGTTGTGGTTGTTGTCGGGCTTCTCGACCAAAGTCCACACTTGGTTTCTCTCAAAATTGTGTAGCTTTTCATGCATGGCATTTGTCTAATCCGGATCTTCCAATGCTTCTTCAACCTTCATAGATTCAATGCTAGAGATGAATGAATAATGTTCACAAAAATTATCCAAACGAGTTTTAGAGCGAGTGATTCTCCTGGTTTGAATATCATTGAAGATTTGTTCAACGGGATGGTCTCGTGAAACTCTTGCTATCGAACTCATCGGAGCTTTTGTTTGGGTCGGGGTGGAACATCTTCTTCACCATCTTGTTCTTCTCCTTGGCCTTCTCCATTGTTGGCTTTGTCGTTCTCTTGTCGAGGTGGAGAAGGAGGTTGATGAGGTTCATCTTGGTGTACTTCCTCGTTTTCTTCATCATGGTGTGTCCCATTTGTGCATGCTTCCATGTCAACTCTTAGTTCACCTTGACGTGAGGTCAAAGCTTCCACTTGGATGGATGAGGTAATTTCCTTCACCTCCATTGGACAGGCCTTGCCAATAGAAAAGTCTTGGATAGCTTCCGAAGGGTCTTTGTCTCCTACATCAATTGGCAATTGCTCTACTTGCGAGCCATTAGATTCATCAAACTTCACATCTACCATCTATTCAACCTTTCGGGTGAAATTATTGTAGACACAGTAAGTGTGCGAGTTTGAGCCATAACCAAGTAGGAAACCCTCATGAGATTTAGGAGAAAATTTAGAACTATGATGCTTGTCAAGAATGCAGCACTTTGAGCCGAATACCCCAAAGTATCCAACTTGGGGTTTGTTACCGGTGAGAAGTTCGTATGCCGTCTTGCCGAGTAGCTTGTGAAGATACAAGCAATTTGTGTTGGGGAACGCAGTAATTTCAAAAATTTCCTACGCACACGCAAGATCATGGTGATGCATAGCAACGAGAGGGGAGAGTATTGTCTACGTACCCTCGTAGACCGTAAGCGGAAGCATTATGACAACGCGGTTGATGTAGTCATACATCTTCACGATCGACCGATCCTAGTACCGAAAGTATGACACCTCCACGATCTGCACACTTTCGGCTCGGTGACGTCCCACGAACTCATGATCCAGCAGAGTGTCGAGGGAGAGCTTCGTCAGCATGACGGTGTGATGACGGTGATGATGATGCTACCAGAACAGGGCTTTGCCTAAGCACCTCTACAATATGACCGAGGTGGATTATGGTGGAGGGGGGCACCGCACACGGCTAAGAGATCAATGATCAACTTGTGTGTCTATGGGGTGCCCCCTGGCCACGTATATAAAGGATGGAGGGAGGAGGAGGCCGGCCCTCATAGGGCGTGCCCAAAGTGTGGATTCCTACTAGGACTCCTTAGTCCTAGTAGGATTCCACCTCCTACATGGAATAGGAAAAAGGGAAGGGAGAAGGAGCAGGAAGGAAGGGGGCGCCCCCTTTCCCTAGTCCAGTTCGGACCAGTCCATGGGGAAGGGGCGCGACCACTATTGAGGCCTTTCTCTCCTTTCCCGTATGGCCCATTAAGGCCCAATACGGATTCCTGTAACTCTCCGGTACTCCGAAAAATAGCCGAATCACTCAGAACCATTCCGGTGTCCGAATATATCCTTCCAATATATCGATCTTTACGTCTTGGCTATTTAGAGACTTCGCATCATGTCCCCGATCTCATCCGGGACTCCGAACAAACTTCAGTAATCAAATCACATAACTCATAATACAAATCATCACAGAACGTTAAGCGTGCGGACCCTACGGGTTCGAGAACTATGTAGACATGACCGAGACACATCTCCGATCAATAACCAATAGCGGAACCTGAATGCTCATATTGGCTCCTACATATTCTACGAAGATCTTTATCGGTCAAACCGCATAACAACATACGTTGTTCCCTTTGTCATCGGTATGTTACCTGCCCGAGATTCGATCGTCGGTATCTCAATACCTAGTTCAATCTAGTTACCGGCAAGTCTCTTTAGTCGTTCCGTAATGCAACATCCCGTAACTAACTCATTAGTCAGATTGCTTGCAAGGCTTATAGTGATGTGCACTACCGAGAGGGCCCAGAGATACCTCTCTAACAATCGGAGTGACAAATCCTAATCTCGATCTATGCCAACTAAACAAACACCATTGGATACACCTATAGAGCACCTTTATAATCACCCAGTTACGTTGTGACGTTTGGTAGCACACAAAGTGTTCCTTCGGCATTCGGGAGTTGCATGATCTCATAGTCATAGGAACATGTATAAGTTATGGAGAAAGCAATAGCAACAAACTAAACGATCATCATGCTAAGCTAACGGTTGGGTCAAGTCAATCACATCATTCTCTAATGATGTGATATCATTAATCAAATGACAACTCATGTCTATGGTTAGGAAACATAACCATCATTGATTCAACGAGCTAGTCAAGAAGAGGCATACCAGTGACATTCTATTTGTCTATGTATTCACACATGTACTAAGTTTCCGGTTAACAGAATTCTAGCATGAAAAATAAACAATTATCATGATATAAGGAAATATAAATAACAACTTTATTATTGCCTCTAGGGCATATTTCCTTCAGTCTCCCACTTTCAATAATCTAGTTCACATCGTCATGTGATTTAACACCAATAGTTCACATCTTTATGTGATTAGTTCACATATCCATTTGACTAACACCCAACGGGTTTACTAGAGTCAATAATCTAGTTCACATCGCTAGGTGATTAACACCCAAAGAGTGATCATGTTTTGCTTGTGAGAGAAATTTAGTCAACGGGTCAGCCACATTCAGAGCCGTATGTATTTTGCAAATTTTCTATGTCCACAATGCTTTGCATGGAGCTACTCTAGCTAATTGCTCCCACTTTTGATATGTTTCTAGATCGAGACTTAGAGTCATCTACATTGGTGTCAAAGCACATCGATGTAACTCTTTATGACAAACTCTTTGTCACCTCCATAACTGAGAAACATTTCCTTATTCAACTAAGGATATTTTTGACCACTGTCCAGTGATCCACTCTTGGATCACTATTGTACCCTCTTGCCAAACTTATGGTGAGGTGCACAATAGGTCTGGTACACAGCATAACATACTTTATAGAACCTGTGACCGAGGCATAGGGAATGATTTTCATTCTCTTTCTATTTTCTGTCGTGGTCGGGTTTTGAGTCTTTACTCAACTTCACACCTTGCAACACAGACATGAACTCCTTCTTTGATTTTTCCATTTTGAACTACTTCAAAATCTTGTCAAGGTATGTACTCATTGAAAATATATCAAGCATCTTGATCTATCTCTATAGATCTTGATGCTCAATATGTAAGTAGCTTCATCGAGGTATTTATTTGAAAAACTCTTTTCAAACACTCCTTTATGCATTCCATAAAATTCTACATTATTTCCGATCAACAATATGTCATTCACATATACTTATCAGAAATGTTGTAGTGCTCCCACTCACTTTCTTGTAAATACATGCTACACCGCAAGTCTGTATAAAACCATATGCTTTGATCACTTTATCAAAGTATATACTCCAACTCCAAGATGCTTGCACCAATCCGTAGATGGATCGCTAGAGCTTGCACACTTTGTTAGCACCTTTAGGATTGACAAAACCTTATTCTTGCATCATATACAACTCTTCTTTAAGAAATCCATTACAGAATGCAGTTTTGACATCCATTTGCCAGATTTCTTAAAATGTGGCAATTGCTAACATGATTCAGACAGACTTAAGCATCGCTACGAGTGAGAAAATCTCATCATAGTCAACATCTTGAACTTGTCGAAAACCTTTTGCGACAATTCGAGCTTTGTAGATAGTAACACTACTATCAGTGTCCGTCTTCCTCTTGAAAATCCATTTATTCTTAATGGTTCACCGATCAACGGGAAAGTCAATCAAAGTCCATACTTTGTTCTAATACATGGATCTCATCTCAGATTTCATGGCTTAAAGCCATTTCGCGGAATCTGGGCTCAACATCGCTTCCTCATAGTTCGTAGGTTCATCATGGTCAAGTAACATGACCTCCAGAACAGGAATACCGTACCACTCTAGTGCGGAACGTATTCTAGTTGAACTACGAGGTTTGGTAGTAACTTGATCTGAAGTTTCATGATCATCATCGTTAACTTCCTCACTAATTGGTGTAGGAATCACTAGAACTGATTTCTGTGATGAACTACTTTCCAATTCGGGAGAAGGTACAATTACCTCATCAAGTTTTACGTTCCTCCCTATCATTTCTTTCGAGAGAAACTTCCTCTCTAGAAAGGATCCATTCTTAGCAACGAATATCTTGCCTTTGGATCTTTGATAGAAGGTGTACCCAACAGTTTCCTTTGGGTATCCTATGAAGACGCATTTCTCCGATTTGGGTTCGAGCTTATCAGGTTGAAACTTTTTCACATAATCATCATAGCCCCAAACTTTAAGAAACGACAACTTAGGTTTCTTGCTAAACCACAGTTCATATGGTGTCGTCTCAGCGGATTTAGATGGTGCCCTATTTAACGTGAATGCAGCTGTCTCTAATGCATAACCCCAAAATGATAGTGATAAATCAGTAAGAGACATCATAGATAGCACCATATCTAATAAAGTACGGTTATGACGTTAGGACACACCATTACGCTGTGGTGTTCCAGGTGGCGTGAGCTGCGAAACTATTCCGCATTGTTTCAAATGAAGACTAAACTCGTAACTCAAATATTCTCCTCCACGATCAGATCGCAGAAACTTTATTTTCTTGTTACGATGATTTTCCACTTCACTCTGGAATTCTTTGAACTTTTCAAATGTTTCAGACTTATATTTCATCAAGTAGATATACCCATATATGCTCAAATCATCTGTGAAGATCAGAAAAAACGATACCTGCCACGAGCCTCAACACTCATCGGATTGCATACATCAGTATGTCTTATTCCCAATAAGTCAGTTGCATGCTCCATTGTTCTGGAGAACAGAGTTTTAGTCATCTTTCCCACGAGGCATGGTTCGCAAGCATCATATGATTCATAACCAAGTGATTCCAAAAGCCCGTCAGCATGGAGTTTCTTGATGCGCTTTAGACCAATATGACCTAAACGGCAGTGCCACATATAAGTTGCACTATCATTATTAACTTTGCATTTTGGCTTCAATTTTATGAATATGTGTATTACTACGATCGAGATTCAATAAACCATTCACCTTGGGTGTATGACCTCAGAAGGTTTTATTCATGTAAACAGAATAACAATTATCCTTGACTTAAATGAATAACCATCTTGCAATATACATGATCCAATCATATTATGCCCTACGCAAACACCAAATAACATTTATTTTAGGTTCAACACTAATCTCGAAGGTAAAGGGAGTGTGCGATGGTGATCTTATCAACCTTGGAATCACTTCCAACTCACATCATCACCTCGCCCTTAACTATTCTCTATTTATTTTTCAAATCCTGTTTTGAGTTACTACTCTTAGTAACTAAACTAGTATCAAATACTGAGGTGTTGTTATAAACTCAAGTTAAGTACACATCAATAACATGTATATCAAATATATACTTTTGTTCACTTTGCCATCCTTCTTATCCACCAAGTATCTAGGGTAGTTCCACTTCCAGTGACCATTTCCTTTGCAGTAGAAGCACTCTGTTCCAGGCTTGGGTCTAGCTTTGAGCTTCTTCATGGGAGCAGCAACTTGCTTGCTATTCTTCTTTGAAGTTCCTCTTTCTTTCCCTTTGCCCTTCTCTTGAAACTAGTGGTCTTGTTAACCATCAACACTTGATGCTATTTATTGATTTCTACCTTCGCCGATTTCAGCATCGCGAAGAGGTTGGGAATTACTTTTGTTATCCCTTGCATATTATAGTTCATCACTAAGTTCTAGTAACTTGGTGATAGTGACTGGAGAACTTTGTCAATTACTATCTTATCTGGAATATTAACTCCCACTTGATTCAAGCAATTGTAGTACCCAGACAATCTGAGCACATGCTTACTAGTTGAGCTATTCTCCTCCATCTTGTAGGCAAAGTATTGTCAGAGGTCTTCTACCTCTCGACACGGGCATGAGTATGAAATACCAATTTCAACTCTTAGAACATCTTATATGCTTTGTGGCGTTCAAAAGGTTTTTGAAGTCCTAGTTCTAAGCTGTAAAGCATGGTGCACTAAACTATCAAGTAGTCATCATACCGAGCTTTACCAAACGTTCATAATGTCTGTATCTGTTCCTGCAATAGGTCCGTCACCTAGCGGTGCATCAAGGACATAATTCTTCTGTGCAACAATGAGGATAATCCTCAGATCACGGACCTAGTCTGCATCATTGCTACTATCATCTTTCAACATAGTTTTTCTTTAGGAACATATCAAAAATAAACGGGGAGCTACATTGCAAACTATTGATCTACAACATAGTTATGCAAATACTATCAGGACTAAGTTCATGATAAATTAAAGTTCAATTAATCATATTACTTAAGAACTCCCACTTAGATAGACATCCCTCTAGTCATCTAAATGATCATGTGATCCAAATCAACTAAACCATGTCCGATCATCACGTGAGATGGAGTAATTTTCAATGGTGAACATAACTATGTTGATCATATTTACTATATGATTCACGCTCGACCTTTTGGTCTCCAGTGTTTCGAGGCCATATCTGCATATTCTAGGCTCGTCAAGTTTAACCCGAGTATTCTGCATGTGCAAAACTGGATTGCATCCGTTGTATGTGAACGTAGAGCTTATCACACCCGATCATCACGTGGTGTCTCAGCATGACGAACTGTAGCAACGGTGCATACTCAGGGAGAACACTTATACCTTGAAATTTAGTGAGATATTATCTTATAATGCTACCGCCAAACTAAGCAAAATAAGAAGCATAAAGGATAAACATCACATGCAATCAATATAAGTGATATGATATGGCCATCAGCATCTTGTGCCTTTGATCTCCATCTCCAAAGCACCATCATGATCACCATCGTCACCGTCTTGACACCTTGATCTTCCATCGAAGCATTGTTGTCGTCTCGCCAACTATTGCTTCTACGACTATCGCTGCCGCTTAGTGATAAAGTAAAGCAATTACATGGAGATTGCATTTCATACAATAAAGCGACAACCATATGGCTCCTGCCAGTTGCCGATAACTGTGTTACAAAACATGATCATCTCATACAATAAAATTTAGCATCATGTCTTGACCATATCACATCACAACATGCCGTACAAAAACAAGTTAGACGTCCTCTACTTTGTTGTTGCAAGTTTTACATGGCTGCTACGGGCTGAGCAAGAACCGTTCTTACCTACGCATCAAAAACCACAAAGCGGTATAGTGATTGATTTTTGATCTTCGGAAAGAACCTTGTTCATTGAATCCGATTCAACTAAAGTAGGAGAAACTGACACCCACCAGCCAGCAGTGTGCGAAGCACGTCGGTAGAACCAGTCTCGTGTAAGCGTACGCGTAATGTCGGTTTGGTCCGCTTCATCCAACAATACCGCCGAATCAAGAATCAACTGGTGACAGCAAGCAATATGTATATACCCACGCCCACAACTCCTTTGTGTTCTACTCGTGCATATAACATCTACGCATAAACCTGACTCTGATGCCACTGTTGGGGAACGCAGTAATTTCAAAAATTTCCTACGCACACGCAAGATCATGGTGATGCATAGCAACGAGAGGGGAGAGTATTGTCTACGTACCCTCGTAGACCATAAGCGGAAGCGTTATGACAACGCGGTTGATGTAGTCATATGTCTTCACGATCGACCGATCCTAGTACCAAAAGTATGGCACCTATGCGATCTGCACACGTTCGGCTCGGTGACGTCCCACAAACTCATGATCCAGCAGAGTGTCGAGGGAGAGCTTCATCAGCACAACGGTGTGATGACGGTGATGATGATGCTACCGGAATAGGGCTTCGCCTAAGCACCGCTACGATATGACTGAGGTGGATTATGGTGGAGGGGGCACCGCACACGGCTAATAGATAAATGATCAACTTGTGTGTCTATGGGGTGCCCCATGGCCACGTATATGAAGGATGGAGGGAGGAGGAGGCCGGCCCTCATAGGGCGCGACCAAATTGTGGAGTCCTACTAGGACTCCCTAGTCCTAGTAGGATTCCACCTCCTACATGGAATAGGAAAAAGGGAAGGCAGAAGGAGAAGGAAGGAAGGGGCCGCCCCCTTTCCCTAGTCCAACTCGGACCAGTCCATGGGGAAGGGGCGCGGCCACTCTTGAGGCCTTTCTCTCCTTTCCCGTATGGCCCACTAAGGCCCAATACGAATTCCCCTAACTCTCCGGTACTCCGAAAAATACCCGAATCACTCGGAACCTTTCAATATATCAATCTTCACGTCTCGGCCATTTCGAGACTCCTCGTCATGTCCCTGATCTCATCTGGGACTCCGAACAAACTTCGGTCATCAAATCACATAACTTATAATACAAATCGTCGTAGAACGTTAAGCGTGCGGACCCTACGGGTTCGAGAACTATGTAGACATGACTGAGAAACATCTCCGTTCAATAACCAATAGTGGAACCTGGATGCTCATATTGGCTCCTACATATTCTACGAAGATCTTTATCGGTCAAACCGCATAACAACATACGTTGTTCCCTTTGTCATCGATATTTTATTTGCCCGAGATTCGATTGTTGGTATCTCAATACCTAGTTAAATCTCGTTACCGGCAAGTCTCTTTACTCGTTCCATAATGCAACATCCCGTAACTAACTCATTAGTCACATTGTTTGCAAGGCTTATAGTGATGTGCATTACCGAGAGGCCCCAGAGATACCTCTCCGATAATCGGAGTGACAAGTCCTAATCTCGATCTATGCCAACTCAACAAACACCATCGGAGACACCTGTAGAGCACATTTATAATCACCCAGTTATTTTGTGACGTTTGGTAGCACACAAAGTGTTCCTCTGGCATTTGGGAGTTGCATGATCTCATAGTTATAGGAACATGTATAAGTTATGGAGAAAGTAATAGCAAAAAACTAAACGATCATCGTGCTAAGCTAACGGTTGGGTCAAGTCAATCACATCATTCTCTAATGATGTGATCTTGTTAATAAAATGACAACTCATGTCTATGGTTAGGAAACATAACCATCATTGATTCAACGAGCTAGTCAAGTAGAGGCATACTAGTGACATTCTATTTGTCTATGTATTCACACATGTACTAAGTTTCCGGTTAATACAATTCTAGCATGAATAATAAACATTTATCATGATATAATAAAATATAAATAACAACTTTATTTTTGCCTCTAGGGCATATTTCCTTCAATTTGTTGCATGACAAGCTGTCTCAATCGCTTCCGCCCTAAAATGTTTTGGAGCCTTGTACTCATCAAGCATCGTTCTCGCCATCTCAATAAGAGTCCAGTTCTACCTCTGAACAACTCCATTTTTTGAGGTGTGTACGTAGCCGAGAACTCATGCGAAATTCCTTCTTCGTAAAGAAAGGTATCCACATTCGCGTTCTTGAACTCCATTCCATTGTCGCTTCGAACCTTCTTGATCTTCAATTCAAATTGAGTTTGGGACTTCCTAGCGAAGTTCTTGAAGATCTTTTGGACCTGCGATTTATCATCAAGAAAGAACACCCACGTCAATCTTGAAAAATCATCGACTATGACTAGACCAAATGAGTTACCACTTAGACTTTTGTAGGCATTGGGACCGAAGAGATCCATATGAAGTAGCTCGAGCGGCCTTCTCGTGGTCATGATGTTCTTAATGGGATGTCTTCCTCCAACTTGTTTTCCTGCTTGACAAGCACTGCAGAATCTATCCTTGTCAAACATAACATCTTTCACTCCAAGGATATGATCACCTTTAATAAGCTTATCAAGAATTCGCATGCCCACGTGACCTAACCTTCTATGCCACAACCAACCTTTAGAAGATTTAGCAATTAAGATATTTCTAGGTTGAGCCTTTTTAGTGAAATCAAAAATGTAGAGATCACCTCTACGTATACTAGTAAAGACCATATTGTGGTTATCTCTACGAAACACTTGGCAATCTACTTCCGTGTAACATCCCAAAATTCTAAATTTTGGAATGTTATATTAAATAGATAGATTTAATTGACTGTTTGATTGATTGACTGAAAGTGAGTGAAATTCGAAACTTTTGAAAGTTAAATAAGAGGGAATAAAAGGACTTTCCCAAACTTTCATTTGGCATTTATGATCTTCGTGAATTCAAATTCTTTTCAAACACAAAACCCTAGAGAGAAGATGACATGACTTCTTCCATTTATTTAAATGACAAGGGGTGTTGAAAATATTTGAATTTCATTTGAGAACATTTCCAATTCTGAAACTTTATGCAACTCAATGATTTTCACGAGAGAAGATAAAATGACTTCTTCAAATTATGAAATATGAGTTGGGAGTTTCAAAGATCACATTTAAAGTCCTTTTTGAATTTATTTTCAATTTTGAGTTATTTGAGTTTTATTAAAATTGTTTTTCTCCAAAAACACAATATATGGAAAATAGGGTAACATGATTCCCTACATTAGAAAATTGGAGAAAAATTAATTTGAAATCATTTTGGTATTTTTAAAATGATTTTTGTTGGATTTCAATAGACCAGTAGCACTCTTTGTTTTATCTGATTTTGTGTGGATTTTATTTGGCATATTGAAAATGTTCATGTCGTAGAAAATCATTTTTCTGAAAATTTTGATATATTATATGCCTATATAATATTTTAGTTTATTTTTGTTATTTTTTGTTGTCTGTGAAAAATGTTTTTTTTAAAACTCTTCGAACAGTGTCAGGCCGAAGCCCAGCACTGCTCTCTCTCTCCCCGCGCCAGGCCAGCCAGCCCAGCTCCAGCCAGGCCACGGCCCAGAGCCAGCCGCGCCCGAAGCCGCTCCGCTCAGCTCACCCGCTCGCGCGTGCGATCGGCCGCCGCCTCGCTCAGCCACCGACAGGTGGGACCCACCTATCGGGTTCGTCCCCGACCTCTCGCCGGAGTCCCGCACGCGCACGCTCCGCCGGCCGACGCCGTGCTCAACCCGGACGCCCCCCTCGCCTTGCCCCTCGCCCAAGGCGACCCCGTATGTAAACCCTCGACCCCGGCCCCGTTTCTCCTCGAAACGCAGCCGCCCTCGCCTCCCCACGCCCCACGCAAACTCGCTGGAGTTCGCGAGCTCCGTCGAGATCTGCCACCATTGCCCCGCACTCCACCGCCGCCTACGCCCTATGCCGCCACCACCACCGGAGTCCCCTCGTCGCGCCACGCCTCCCCATGGGTTCGCCCGAGCCGGAGAGCCACCGGAGCCGCCGCCCCGTTCGTAGCCGCCGCCGTCTTCTCCGTCGCTGGCGACTCCAACCGCCGCGGTAACCACAGCCCTCCTCGTCCGTCCGATATGGATCTAAGGATCCAGATCCATTTGTTTTTTTTCTCTAAGCGTTTTTTTCCTATTTAGAGAGCGTTCATTAGCTTAGGCTCTGTAGCAAACGGTTTTCTTGAGTTAGCGTCCGGCGGTGAACGTTCGTTCGGTAGAATTTTTTTTCTTTTAAATTTCAGCCAGGGACCTAAATGTGAATACTTTATTTATAGAATAGTCCTTGTTCTTCAAACAAGCACAACTTTTTACTCGTTTGTCCAAATCCAACGAAACCAACGCCCACGTCTTCGTTATGATCCCCTCTATCCAGTAAAACAACTCAAACATGTTTTTGAAAAGTTTAAAATTTGAATTAGACCAGATTTGAATTCAAACTTCGTTTGATCATAACTTGAGTTTC
Organism: Triticum urartu; assembly: GCF_003073215.2. Lineage (NCBI taxonomy): Eukaryota > Viridiplantae > Streptophyta > Magnoliopsida > Poales > Poaceae > Triticum > Triticum urartu. The sequence continues at coordinate 192,931,707 of NC_053026.1, read as the reverse complement.
ATAACTTCGTTTGAGTTGATTCTTTTTGCAAATCGAAGCTCTTGACCTAAACTTTCTGATAAGGCCAAATTCACATAATTTTGGTACTGTTAGAAATTATTTTATGTTGTAAGAGTTATTTGCTTGGTTTTGATGTTTTCCGAATCGTTTCCTTCGATCTTTCTGATCTTTTGAGTGATTGCTTATATGTGGTTACTATTGCTTGCCTACGATAGATTCACCGGAGTGTGACGAGTAGATCTATCAAGAGTTTTGAGTGCGAGTCATCTTCATCAACGTTGCAGGCAAGTTCACACTTTGATCATATCCCCTTTCATACCCAGTTTTTATGCATTAGTTTCACCCTCAAACATTGCATGAGTAGGATTGATAACATGTGGGTATTGGGAAGTAGTTGATGAGGTAGGAACCTATTTCCCTTCATTCAAACCTTGGGAGTTAGTATTACGTTATGCTTATAGTGCATGCTATGCTCGTAGACGTGGATTGGGTTTTGAGAGTATTCATGACAGATGTGAGATTGTTAATTAATGGTTTACTTAAGGTGGCAACTTAAACACACATCTGGGTGGATTGAGGTACCTGGGTATTCCAGGATTGCCTGTCTAGGCACCTGGGTAGACCAGGATTGCCTGTTTTTTATGGACCGCCACCCAGGCTCAAAGGGATCATGAGATTATTCATACTAGAAACTTCCGTGTGCAGCCACAAGCTATTATGGGCTCTAGCATAGTTGATTAAGTCGTGCGAACTCTTACAGGGTAGACTAGCAGATGTAGCGGAAAGTAGGTGTAACGGTCTATCCATCTTAAGGTGCTAGCACTTCTGAAAGACTATGTCTCGGTCATCCGTTTCTCAAACACCATGTAGTGCGAGAAATCCAACGGAAGCGATCGAGTCTTGTGGGGAAAAGTGCGCAAACCTCTCCAGAGTGTATAAACTAATCATGGTTAGCCGTGTCCCCGGTTATGGAAATCTTGAGTATCTAGTACCTGGATTATCATGTGCATCTCATCACGTTACTTTAAATGAATATTGTTGGGTTTTAATGATGTTACTTAATTGGGATTGAGAATGCTGTCAACCATTCTCAATGTTCAACAACCACCATGATAGTTAATTAAAATGTATTCCTTTGTAGTAGGGAAAAATTGGCTTTCCACCAGCCAAATATGCATGTAGTGATAGCCTTTATTCATCATTATCCTCTGGTGTGAATTTGCCAGTACATTCAATGTACTGACCCTTTGTGGCTGCAACGTCTCATGTTGCAGGATTTCTTACGACGAGTAAGTGATACGTTAGGGTTACGATTTCTACACTCAACTTTGCCGTTGGTGTTGATGGGAATCCACAACCTTGTTACTTCCGCTATTTGGATTGAGGTAATAGTATTTACGTTACTTATACATGTGATTTACCTCTGTTATAAATCCTCGAGTACTGTGTGTGTCAGCATACCGATCCAGGGATGACACTTAAGCACAGAGACTTGATCCATTCGGGTCGGGTCGCTACAAGATGGTATCAGAGCACATGTTGATTGTAGGACGTGACCCTAGAAACTGGCAAGCCCATAGCAATGATTTTTCTCTACAACTTTCCCTTTCAAAAGATCTTTTACATCTCTTCTCCTCTGAGCTTATTCAAATATTCCCCTTTTAGTGAGACCATACACCCTTTTTCCCTTTTGACCCCTCGAAGATTCGACTAATGAGACCACTCCAATACATACAAGATATCAGAACAACTAAGACCACTTTGGAATGAAGAGTATTTTCCGTGCACCTGAATAATGGAAACTACAACGGTTGAAGACCGAAGACAAGTAGAATTTGAAATCTCTGAAGAATTCCCAGATTTGTATGACCTAGGAAGGCTATCCTTATGGAAACTTGGCAGACTATGGAAGTTGTCAATGCCCGAGATCAGGGTGTATCAGAGAAATACCTGAGCATGGAGAGTTAAAAACTTAAAGTTTTGTTAAAGAGAACCCTAAGGCAGGAGATATCAACTATGGAATGATAGCTCATGGGAATGACAAGAGCAAAAACACGGTTATCTGTGATGTCATCGCCCGCTGATGCTATTGTCACCATGCTGAGTTAAGGATGCATTTCTTCCGAATGGATTTGATGGAAGAAGGCTGATGGAGCACCTATTAGTAAGATGAAGTTTTAACCTTAGCCGGTGTATCACCAGGATCTGGAGTAATACATCAAGAAGTTTAAGATGGACTTGTAGGAAGTCATATTTGACAAGGAAGCATTTCGTGAAGAACTCAAGACCCCAGAAGTCGAAAGTAGCCAAGCTGGAGGAGCTACAACCTCGAGAAACCGGAGATTCGTCAGGAACTAGACCATGGTTCATGCCAAGGATGTTGAAACCTAGAAGTTTGAAATACAACTCCAGAATATTAAAGGATGTCATGAGAGATTTCACGTCAACAGAGTTGATCTGGCAAAAGAACTGGAGAAAGACAAGCATGATCGAAAGAAGCCATTAGAGGCATGAACAAGGCTTGAAGAGTTTGGATACGTTGAAGATTTATTGACCTTTAGAAGACCAAACCCCTGTTATATACCTATGTTAGATGCGACGTTTGTGAGCTGTCATTTGTTTGATGTTTTTCCGACAGCCACAGATAAAATCTGTCTTTTCAAAACCATTGTTTGTATTGTGCATCCCTCTCCCTCTCTCTCATCTCACCCCAAAACCCTTGGACCCAATAGAGGATGAATGGAGATGACCTTGTATTTTCTGGACCGATGAGTCAATTGGAGAAGGACCAATGGATTCAGAACATGGAGGATCACTTGAAGAAAAACCTTATAGTCGGAAAGGATATGACCCAGCATGCTTTTTAGTGCTTTGAAAGAGGTGCTGCTACTTGGTGGAGGATGTACCAAACCATGAATGGATGGCAAGGAGTAACCACTTGGAAAGAATTTAAGTTGACTCTGCCAAAGTCTCAGCTTGTTTCCCAGAAGTTGAAGCCTTATGAAAAGGACATGAAGAAACCTTGTGCATGCAAGATTTGTGCAGAAATAGGAGACACCCATAAAGAACACAAGGATGAATGCCCTAATTGTGAAAGAAGTCACCCAGTTGAAGAATGCCCAGCTAGGCAGATTACTTGTTTCTTGCGTGAAGGGATTACCCACTATCCTACTCAGTGTCACATTTACCCCATGGTACAACGAACCATCCAGCAGAAGAAAGAAGTAATGGAAGGAGCCCTCATGGAAATTTTAGAAGAAGCTGTGATGAAGGAAGATGTGGAGGACACACCTAAAGAGGACCCGAGTAAACCCTGCACCAAGTGATGCTATTCATGTGGAGAAGAAGGACACATCTCCCAGAATTGTATGAATGGGGATCTAGTAGAATTCCCAACAGAGGAAGTAGAATATGACCCACAAGAAATAGAAGCCATGATTGGCATGGAAAGGTCCAGGAAGAGAAGAAGAGTGGATTCCCGGAAGGATCAGGTTCATATCACATGTTATAGGTGCAAGGAGTCAGGGCACTACCTCAACAGTTGCCCAAAAAGGAAACCTCGATACTTGTCAGAAGTAATATGTTTTAGTTGTAATGGAGCAGGGCACTTTGCCAGAGAATGCTCCAAGGAGAAGGAGACTTTTGCTAGATAGTTGAGTTTGCAACCAAAGAAATGGAGTAGTAGAAGTGAGAACATTTTCTTTTATATTGAAGTGTTGAGTTGAGACATGTAATGGAAAAGCGAGAGATTGTAATCACTTGAGAATGAATAAAGTTAGCATCGTTGGTACTAATATGGATTTTATGAGTTGTTACTCTATGAAGAAGAATTTTGGCCATTCTGAGGATATGAGAAATATGGTCTATGGAAGATTTGTGCATTTTAAGGGTGGTAGTACCCTGTAAGAACCCTTGACCCCTGGAAAAGATAAGGATACTCCACTGAGTGGATTTCGGACAAAATGAATACGAGTTTTGTCTCGATATATGTGATGCCCCAAGAGTATGTGGGATGAAGTGGAGACCGTCAGTTGTTTGGACCAAATGTGATCAAGGAGTCAGAAGAGAATGTTAAGTTAACTCGAGATAGACTGAAGGTAGCTCAGTCCAGGCAGAAGAGTTATGCAGACTCAAAAATGCAAGGAGGTAGTCTATGAAATTGGAGATAGAGCATGTCTTCGTGAATCCCCTCTGCGAGGAATTAAACGATTTGGAGTTAAGGGAAAGTTAGCCCCGAGATTTGTAGGACATACCGAGTTTTGTAGCGTATGGGAGAAGTGGCCAAGAAGTTGGAGTCATCCGAAGGATGGTCAGGAGTTCATGATGCCCCATTTAAATTGTTTAGATGGTATAGTTTTGATATGTATCATCTCTTGACATGCTTAACAACATTTAATTTTGTTGAGTACCTAAACGAGAGAGAACTAAATAATTGATGAGGTGCTTCGTCAATATGCAACTCGTTGCATATTGAGCTCCACTTAACTTGTAGAGTTGTTTGTGCACTTTGCCATGCCATGCCTCTTTAAACCGGACATTCATCATACTTTTTTATGCATCATGCCATGTTTATTGTGATGGTTGTTTACTATGTTGTTTGCTTTTTTCCGGGTTGTTTCCCTCGTTAGCTTTGGTTCCGTTCCAGAGTTGTGAGGATCCGTTCGACTATGTCCGTTTATCTTCTTCAGGGACTCATTCTTCTTCCTTGTGGGATTTCAGGCAAGATGACCATACCCTCGAAATCACTTCTATCTTTGCTTGCTAGTTGCTCGCTCTTTTGCTATGCCTATGCTACGATACCTACCACTTACTTATCATGTCTCCCATATTGTCAAACCAAGCCTCTAACCCACCTTGTGCTAGCAAATCGTTGTTTGGCTATGTTACCGCTTTGCTCAGCCCCTCTTATAGCGTTGTTAGTTGCAGGTGAAGATTGAAGTTTGTTCCTTGTTGGAACATGGAGATGCTGTTCCTTGTTGGAACATGTTTACTTGTTGGGATATCACAATATCTCTTATCTAATTAATGCATCTATATACTTGGTAAAGGGTGGAAGGCTCGGCCTTATGCCTGGTGTTTTGTTCCACTCTTGCCGCCCTAGTTTCCGTCGTATCGGTGTTATGTTCCCGGATTTTGCGTTCCTTACGCAGTTGGGTTATAATGGGAACCCCTTGACAGTTCGCCTTGAATAAAACTCCTCCAGCAAGGCCCAAATTTGGTTTTACCATTCGCCACCTAGCCTTTTTTCCCTTGGGTTAGGCCAGCCCAAGGGTCATCTTTATTTTTTAAACCCCCTCGGGCCAGTGCTTGTCTAAGTGTTGGTCCGAACTGAGTAGACTGCGGGGCCACCTCAGGGAAACTTGAGGGCTGGTTTTACTCGTAGGATGTCTCATCTGGTGTTGCCCTGAGAACGAGATATGTGCAGCTCCTTTCAGGATGTGTGCGCATCGGGCGGCTTTGCTGGACTTGTTTTACCATTGTCGAGGATGTCTTGTAACCGGGATTCCGAGCCTGATCGGGTCTTCCCGCTAGAAGGAATATCCTTCGTTGACCGTGAGAGCTTGTGATGGGCTAAGTTGGGACACCCCTGCAGGGTTTTGAACTTTCGGAAGTCGTGCCCGCGGTTATGGGCAGATGGGAATTTGTTAACCTCCGGTTGTAGAAATCCTGAAGTTGATCTTAATTAAAATACATCAACCGCGTGTGTAACCGCGATGGTCTCTTTCCGGCGGAGTCCGGGAAATGAACACGGTGTTGGAGTTATGCTTGACGTAGGTTGTTCTAGGATCACTTATTGATCATAGTTTCTCGATCATGCTTTGCCTTCTCTTCTCGCTCTCATTTGCGTATGTTAGCCACCATATATGCTAGTCGCTTGCTGCAGCTCCACCTCATACCTTTACCTTACCCATAAGCTTAAATAGTCTTGATCGCGAGGGTGTGAGATTGTTGAGTCCCCGTGACTCACGGATACTTCCAAAACCAGCTTGCAGGTGCCGTTGAACCGTGCAGATGACACAACCAAGCTCAAGGAGGAGCTCAATGAAGATCTTGTCCTTTGTGTTGTTTCGTTCTAGTTGATCAGTAGTGGAGCCCAGTCGAGACGATCGGGGATCTGTGTAGCATTTGGGGTAGTCTTCTTTTATTTTGGCTCCGTAGTCGGGCCTTGATTGTATTTGGATGATGTAATGCTTTATTCATGTATTGTGTGAAGTGGCGATTGTAAGCCAACTATGTATCTCTTTCCCTTATGTATTACATGGGTTGTGTGAAGATTACCTCACTTGCGACATTGCTTTCAATGCGGTTATGCCTCTAAGTCACGCTACGACACGTAGGAGATATAGCCGCATCGAGGGCGTTACAGCATGTCTTCGTGAATCCCCTCTGCGAGGAATTAAACGATTTGGACTTAAGGGAAAATTAGCCCCGAGATTTGTAGGACATACCGAGTTTTGGAGAGTATGGGAGAAGTGGCCAACAAGTTGGAGTCATCCGAAGGACGGTCAGGAGTTCATGATGTGTTTCACGCTTCCCAGTTGAAGAAGTGACATGCAGAGATGGCCAATATTCCCCTGTAAGGACGCTTGACCCTGGAAAGGATAATGATGTTCCATGAAGTGGAATATGGACTCCATAAGTATAAGATTTTATCTCGGTATGTGGGATATCCCACGAGGATGAAGAGATAAATTACTATTGGACATAAAGGAGGTATGATGTCGGAAATATGGATCAATGGAAACTCCATGAGGAGTTTGAGTAATCATGTCGTAGTTTGGTGCCAATAGAAGGAAGTAAGACAGTACAATTGGACGGATTTAAAGAATACTAAGAAGTTGGAAGTTGGAATAATGATCAGTTGCCCGATGATAAGTTCAAGGACTACAAGTGATGAGATGGGCCATAACCCACATGCCCCAGGACCTGCCAAGAAGCAAGCACATTCTTGCTGAAGGAAAAACCCTGGAGGAAGATACGACGTTTATCAGCAGCCGATTTTGTAGGAGTTTACGAAAAACCTGAGAGTTGTGAAGGAACGATAGATGTTTGTTTGGCTTGCAGAATCTATGGATTTATCCGAACTTGGTTCGTCGACAAGAGAAATTCTGAAATGCCTGCGAGGATGACCGAGTGTTAGAATGCGAGATTCGCTAAACCGTATACAAGGTAATGATTTGGGTGCGGGATGGATTGATCACCATACTGACTTACTCTTATTGTTCGCCTTGCTATATGGGATGGTAAATCTGAGTGACTTACCTATAGTAGATCGCCGATGATCAAAACCTTGCTTAAAACTTAGAATTGTATAAGTATTTCCCTTGTACAAGGCAGCTTTTGCCAACCGTAGGTTATACGGTGAGGATCAACCCAGACCCATTTCCTGCAGGAGAAACCATAAATTGTTGACCACCATGAGATATCGATAGTTGTTTAGTATTGGCTCCAGATCCGTCAGCTAAGAAGACCCAATCTCGGAATAACCTTACCAAGAGGAAAGGACAGAAGAATTGAGGAAAAGGTTATGCCACTACCGGAAGAGCTCAGAGAAGGAATTTTCTCGAGGATCTAAGAAGACCGACACTGTCAAGAATAAGGATGGAGTATATGAGTTTTGATGGAACCGTAACCATGCTTTTAAGGGAGGTAGCACCCCAGACCCCTGTGATGATCGATGGATTTTGAGGAGACCCCCAAACCCTAACCTTTTCTTTCTAGCCTCTCCGAATCTCGAGGACGAGATTCATTTTAAGGGTGGTAGGTTTGTAACATCCCAAAATTTTAAATTTGGAATGTTATATTAAATAGATAGATTTGATTGACTGTTTGATTGATCGACAGAAAGTGAGTGAAATTCAAAACTTTTGAAAGTTAAATGAGAGGGAATAAAAGGACTTCCCCAAACTTTCATTTGGCGTTTATGATCTTCGTGAATTCAAATTCTTTTCAAACACAAAACCCTGGAGAGAAGATGACATGACTTCTTCCATTTATTTAAATGACAAGGGGTGTTGAAAATATTTGAATTTCATTTGAGAACATTTCCAATTCTGAAACTTTATGCAACTCAATGATTTTCACGAGAGAAGATAAAATGACTTCTTCAAATTATGAAATATGAGTTGGGAGTTTCAAAGATCACATTTAAAGTCCTTTTTGAATTTATTTTCAATTTTGAGTTATTTGAGTTTTATTCAAATTGTTTCCTCCAAAAACACAATATATGGAAAATAGGGTAACATGATTCCCTACATTAGAAAATTGGAGAAAAATTAATTTGAAATCATTTTGGTATTTTTTAAATGATTTTTGTTGGATTTTAATAGACCAGTAGCACTCTTTGTTTTATCTGATTTTGTGTGGATTTTATTTGGCATATTGAAAATGTTCATGTCGTAGAAAATCTTTTTCTGAAAATTTTGATATATTATATGCCTATATAATATTTTAGTTTATTTTTGTTATTTTTTTGTTATCTATGAAAAATGTTTAAAAAAAACTCTTCGAACAGTGCCTGGCCGAAGCCCAGCACTGCTCTCTCTCTCTCCCCGCGCCAGGCCAGCCAGCCCAACTCCAGCCAGGCCACGGCCCAGAGCCAGCCGCGCCCGAAGCCGCTCCGTCCGCTCACCCGCTCGCGTGTGCGATCGGCCGCCGGCTCGCTCAGCCACCGATAGGTGGGACCCACCTGTCGGGTTCGTCCCCGACCTCTCGCCGGAGTCCCGCACGCGCACGCTCCGCCGGCCGACGCCGTGCTCAACCCGGACGCCCCCCTCGTCTTGCCCCTCGCCCAAGGCGACCCCGTATATAAACCCTCGACCCCGGCCACGTTTCTCCTCGAAACGCAGCCGCCCTCACCTCCCCACGCCCCACGCAAACTCTCCGGAGTTCGCGAGCTCCGCTGAGATCTGCCACCATTGCCCCGCACTCCACCGTCGCCTACGCCCTACGCCGCCACCACCACCGGAGTCCCCTCGTCGCGCCGTGCCTCCCCATGGGTTTGCCCGAGCCGGAGAGCCACCGGAGCCGCCGCCCCCGTTCGTAGCCGCCGCCGTATTCTCCGTCGCCGGCGACTCCAACCGCCGCGGTAACCAGAGCCCTCCTCGTCCGTCCAATCTGGATCTAAGGATCCAGATCCATTTGTTTTTTTCTCTAATCGTTTCTATTTAGAGAGTGTTCGTTAGCTTAGGCTCTGGAGCAAACGGTTTTTGTTAGTTAGTGTCCGGCGGTGAACGTTCGTTCGGTAGAATTTTTTTTTCTTTTAAATTTCGGACAGGGACCTAAATGTGAATACTTTATTTATAGAATAGTCCCTGTTCTTCAAACAAGCACAACTTTTTACTCGTTTGTCCAAATCCAACGAAACCAACGCCCACGTCTTCGTTATGATCCCCTCTATCCAGTAAAACAACTCGAACATGTTTTTGAAAAGTTTAAAATTTGAATTAGACCAGATTTGAATTCAAACTTCGTTTGCTCATAACTTGAGTTTCGTAACTCCGTTTGAGTTGATTCTTTTTGCAAATCAAAGCTCTTGACCTAAACTTTCTGATAAGGCCAAATTAACATAATTTTGGTACTGTTAGAAAGTATTTTATGTTGCAAGAGTTATTTGCTTGGTTTTGATGTTTTCTGAATCGTTTCCTTCGATCTTTCTGATCTTTTGAGTGATTGCTTATATGTGGTTACTATTGCTTGCCTACGATAGATTGACCGGAGTGTGACGAGTAGATCTATCAAGAGTTTTGAGTGCGAGTCATCTTCATCAACGTTGCAGGCAAGTTCACACTTTGATCATATCCCCTTTCATACCCAGTTTTTATGCATTAGTTTCACCCTCAAACATTGCATGAGTAGGATTGATAACATGTGGGTATTGGGAAGTAGTTGATGAGGTAGGAACCTATTGCCCTGCATTCAAACCTTGGGAGTTACTATTACGTTATGCTTATAGTGCATGCTATGCTCGTAGACATGGATTGGGTTTTGAGAGTATTCATGACAGATGTGAGATTGTTAATTAATGCTTTACTTAAGGTGGCAACTTAAACACACATCTGGGTGGATTGAGGTACCTGGGTATTCCAGGATTTCCTGTCTAGGCACCTGGGTAGACCAGGATTGCCTGTTTTTTTATGGACCGCCACCCAGGCTCAAAGGGATCATGAGATTATTCATACTAGAAACTTCCGTGTGCAGCCACAAGCTATTATGGGCTCTAGCATAGTTGATTAAGTCGTGCGAACTCTTACAGGGTAGACTAGCAGATGTAGCGGAAAGTAGGTGTAACGGTCTATCCATCGTAAGGTGCTAGCACTTCTGAAAGACTGTGTCTCGGTCATCCGTTTTTCTCAAACACCATGTAGTGCAAGAAATCCAATGGAAGAGATCGAGTCTTGTGGGGAAAAGTGTGCAAACCTCTACAGAGTGTATAAACTAATCATGGTTAGCCGTGTCCCCTATTATGGACATCTTGAGTATCTAGTACCTGGATTACCATGTGAATCTCATCACGTTACTTTAAATGAATATTGTTGGGTTTTAATGATGTTACTTAATTGGGATTGAGAATGCTGTCAACCATTCTCAATGTTCAACAACCACCATGATAGTTAATTAAAATGTATTCCTTTGTAGTAGGGAAAAATTGGCTTTTCGCAAAAACATTATAACCCTAGAGCCTTTCCACCAGCCAAATATGCATGTAGTGATAGCTATCAATCAAGAGCAGGCAAGCTATCAATCAAGTTTCCAGGTAATCCTCTAGTGATTAAATTGACAGTTCTAAGATTACGGAACATGCCAATAGACTCATCAAGGGTAGGATGCAAGGGGTCAACAAGGCGAGCATAAGGAGTAGTAATGTACTTGTTCAAGTGATATTCATTGAAAATCTCAAGCATCTCAATTTTCCACTCATGAAAGAACTCCCCATCAAGTATAGGCACTCTACGTCTAAGACTCCCCAACGTAGACTCATCCATCATCCTCCAAAGGTGCTTAAACCAAATAAATGGAGACCAAAGCTCTGATACCAATTGAAAGGATCAAGAAGAGGTGTCTAGAGGGGGTGAATAGACTCTTAACAAAGAAAAGTCATAGTTTTTAATTTCTTCAAGTTAAGGTGGAGTTTTAGCACAAGTTTAAACATTCACAATACATTCAAGCAAGCATGGCAAGAGTATATGAGCAGCGGAAAGTAAAGCATGCAATTTGCAAGAAAGTAAAGGGATGGGATTTGAGTGTGCAAACGCAATTGGAGACACAGAGATTTTTGGCGATAGGTGGTGCTATCGTACATCCACGTTGATGGAGAATTCAACCCATGAAGGGTAACGGTTGCGTGAGTCCACGGAGGGCTCCACCCACGAAGGGTCCACAAAGAAGCAACCTTGTCTATCCCACCATGGCCATCGCCCACGAAGGGCTTGCCTCACTAGGGTAGATCTTCATGAAGTAGGCGATCTCCTTACCCGTACAAACTCCTTGGTTCAACTCCACAATCTTGTCGGAGGCTCCCAAGTGACACCTAACCAATCTAGGAGACACCACTCTCCAAAAGGTAATAGATGGTGTGTTGATGATGAAATCCTTGCTCTTGTGCTTCAAATGATAGTCTCCCCAACACTCAACTCTCTCTATCTCTCACTGATTTGGATTTGGTGGAAAGATGATTTGAGTGGAAAGCAACTTGGGAAGGCTAGAGATCAAGATTCAAATGGTTGTAATGGAATATCTTGGTCTCAACACATGACTAGGTTGTTCTCTTTCAGAAAATGAATGCTCAATGTGTAGGAACGTTCTGATGGCTCTCTCTTTGAATGAAGAGTGGGTGGAGGGGTATTTATAGCTGTCGGTGTCAAAATCGGCGGATCTCGGGTAGGGGGTCCCGAACTGTGTGTCTAGGATCGATGGTAATAGGAGACGGGGGACACAATGTTTACCTAGGTTCGGGTCCTCTCTATGGAGGTAATACCCTACTTCCTGCTTGATTGATCTTGATGAAAATGAGTATTACAAGAGTTGATCTACCACGAGATCGTAATGGCTAAACCCTAAAAGTCTAGTCAGGCTATGATTATTCGGATCCATCTACGGACCTAGCCCTCCGGTTTATATAGACACAGGAGGGATCTAGGGTTACACAAGGTCGGTTTACAGAGAAAGGAATATTCATATTTGGTCGCCAAGCTTGCCTTCCACGCCAAGGAGAGTCCCATTCGGACACGGGTAGAGTTTTCGGTCTTTGCATCTTCACGACCCATCAGTCCGGCCCATATCCAATAGGTCGGATGCCCGAGGACCCCTTAGTCCAGGACTCCCTCAGTAGCCCCTGAACCAGGCTTCAATGACGAGGTGTCCGGCACGCAGATTGTCTTCGGCATTGCAAGGCGGGTTCCTCTTCCCGAATACTCCAAAATAGTCTTTGGATGAAAAAAATGTGTCTGGATCTGCAACACAAGTACCACACACGACCATAGAGAATATAATATTTCAGAGTCCCATCTACTGACAATTTTTTGTGAGATGATATCACGCCTGTCCGGTCATTATACGAACTATTTTTGTCTGTCGCTCTGCATTTCGAGATGCGGCTGTCATTGGCATGTCTTGTGAAAGCAGAGATCGTGTCCCCTTATTGCGGGATTCTCATCAATACGGGTGTGGGTAACCCAACCGTGCCGTTTACACAACCCTTGGGAATAGGCGAGTTTTAGGGCGAGTGGGGAGGCGTTTCGATATTCACTGCCTTTATAAGGGGATAAAGATTCCTCCTTCTTCTCACACGCCTTATCTCTTCCTCTTCCCTTCCACTCCTGAGCTCTAGCACCCAAGTTCTCATCTTCTTCCCACTCGAGCAAGCACTCAACCATGTCCAGGTCCGGAGGTAAAGGCAAGTGGATGGCCTCCTCCGTCAAGGAGAAGGACATTACTGAGCTTCGAGCGGCCGGGTATCTGGCAAAGGAAATCGCCCACCGTCTTCCAGCCCAGGGGCAAGTCATCCCCACACCAAAGCCCAACGAGAGGGTGGTATTCATCCTTCATTTCCTCCGTGGGCTAGGGTTTACACTCCACCCTTTCGTCCACGGGCTGATGGTCTATTACGGGCTAGACTTCCATGATCTATCCCCAAACTCTTTCCTCAACATCTCGGCGTTCATCATCATGTGTGAGGCCTTCCTCCCCATCCAACCCCACTTCGGGATTTGCCTGAAGGTCTTCAACGTGAAGACGAAGGTGGTGGATGGCCAGCACACGGAGTGTGGAGGCGCCATGGTGAGCAAGCTGACCAATGTCTCCTGGCCAAAAGGCACTTTTGCGGAGACTGTCAAGGAATGGCAGAAACAGTGGTTTTACATCATAGAACCCCGCGGCGCCACCTGGGCCGCAGCTGCCGAATTCAACTCCGGTGCTCCCATGCAACTCACCTCCTGGGTTGAGAAGAGCCCAAATTGGTCTTCGCTAGATGAGCTAATAGCGCTGTAGACACGCGTTCAAAGCATGGTGGAAAAAGATATCAAGCTTGTCGATGTAATCCAGGTGATGCTAGTTCGCCGGATTCTCCCGTGCCGAAGTCGAAGCCACCCTTTATGGGAGTTCAACCCAAAGAAGCACCATACCCTAAAGAGGCTCTTCGAAACCACTCACGAAGATGCCTAGAAGTTTCTCTTCAAGGGCAACGAGACACCGCTAGCCATAGACTCGGACCGCGGGCACGACATTAACCACCTCGCCAACGAGGTATGTCTTTTTATGCATCCTCTACTTGCTTGTTTCAAGGATGATATATGAGCTTTTATTATCATTACTTCTTCAGGAATGGATGGAGAGGGCGAAGCGGATCCAGTGTCCGGCTCCGCTGCCTGAAGAACCCGTCATCCCGCGTCTAGCGAAGATGCTGGTGTTGGCGCCTTATAAAGCGCCGGAGAAGAAGGCCAAGGGGAAGGCCAAGGGGGTCCGAAGTGTCCCCCGCCGCAAGGGCGCTTCAGACGCGACGTCCGAAGACAAGACCCGCTCCTCCGCCGCTGAAGACAACGACGATGAGGAGGAGAGCGATTCTCCCCCTGACGGGGGGGGGGGGGAAGAAGAGGGCAGCCTCCACAATTCTGGAGGCGGAGGCGCCCAAGAAGGGGAAAGGCCCTCTCGTGGGAAGCTCCGCGTGGGACGTCGACAGCAGTCCGGAGCGACGCCCCCAGAACAAGCCTCTCGCTGCATCGTGAGTGCTAAGAAACTGTACCCCTCCATTTATCCGGCCTTTCCATCTTATGGTATATTATATGGTTTAATCATGTCATTGCAGTCCGACCGACGACAGCTCCCAGCGATCCTCATTAAGAGGCTCATTGGACTCCAAGGAGATGGCCAGCAAGACACCGCCGACCGCTTACTCTCCCAAGGCCAAGGGAGACAACGAGGTGATGTCCCAAAGGACCCTCCCGGGCCAGGGAGAGGTTCGGGAGGCCATCAAGGCGGCACCGGAGGGCAACACCTCAGCCACCGGACACATGGGGGAACAGGCCCCCATGGAGACTGATGATGGGGGCCTTGCTCAATTCGGCCCCCCTCTGAGCACGGATCTAGAGACTCATACGGCCCCAGAGTCCGACAAGCAGCCTCCTTCAAGGGAAGGAGGCGTGCCCGTCCCGCCGGCGATCTCTGTCCAACCAGAGGTGCCGGATAATCTATTGGAAGCGCTATGGGGCGCTTCCATTGTGGAAGAACACTGTATCCTTATGGGTACGGTGATTGAGAAGGTTCAGTCTGTTAAGAGCATACTAACTGAAGCCTGCAGCGGCCTGCTGACAGGTTTTGAGGTAAGCGGTGTTGACCGAGAAAATCCCAATATAGACAGTAGCCCCTGAGACACTGTCCGGTGTTTGGAAAGAAAAGCCATACAGATGATCGAGTAAAATTCGCAAGAAGCTAACCAAACTTTGTATGATTTGAATAAGTAGGCATAGCTGCTGGCCGCGACCTCACACAATGCCGAAGTCTCCGGACTAACGCAGAAACTGGAGCAGGCCGAAGAGGAGCTCGACCAGGCGAGGAAGCAGCTGGAGGACCAACAAGGTATGTAGCGACTCGCTATGTATTTGGAAAGAATAAATGATGTGTACTGACCGTAGTGTCATGATATGTGTAGGGGCGACAACTGAAAAAGGCCCTGGCCGAAGCCGAGGGAAAAGTTGTCAAGGAGCAGGCTGCTCGTAAAAAGCTTAAGGCCAGGCTGAACAAGGTCCAACAAGAGATCCAAGATGCTGTCAAGAAGTATGAGGCCTTGGAGGGAGATGTTTCGGCTCGAGAGGCCGAACTCAAAGGCTCACCAAAGAGCGGAAGCAGACCGGGTTGAAGCCCAGGGTGCCCTCCAGGAGATCTAGGAGGCCAAGAAGATCGCAGTGGGTAAGGCATTTAGTATGCAAAGCAAGCATGTGAAGAAGAAATGTCTCCTACTAACCCGGATTGGGAGTTCTCCAGGGGCATTTGCAGATGTGCCGCGTAGTGTGTCCGACGCCGTGGAGTTCTTCCGAGTCGAAGAAGGGAGCTCAGCGGAGAAGTTGTTCTGGTCGCAGTATCTTGCGCCAGAGCATCCCGTGCCCTTCACCGATCAGCTAAAACAGCTGGTGGGGCTGCATAGGGTGGCCAAATAGGCCATGAAGGATTTGATAATCCAGTTGTGGCCAGATGAAGCTATGCCCAGCAGCTACTTCGGAGTCGTGAAGCGGCTGGTGAACGCCTGTGGTCGGCTGGACGTCGTCAAGCGATCGACCTCCATTAAAGGGGCACGCATGGCCTTCGCCCACGTCAAGGTGTGGTGGGCGAAGATGGACGCCGTCAAGCTGATGACCGAGGGGCCGCCAGAGGGCAAGGAGCACTGCACACCAGAGCGGTATTTTGCAGATGTCCTAGAGGGGTCGCGCATTGTAGCAACGCAATGTGTGCAAGACATTATTTTTGAAGGAATACAATCATGTTGTCTTTGCCCTGTATGATGAAACAAAATCTTTATGTAATATAATGTTTAGTTAAAAAATTCTCCTCCTGTGCGGCCGTTGTTGGGAATATGACTACCAGGTATGACCCGCCCAGGAGGGTCTTGGTCAATCTTCATGGCGGGTTATTAAAAGAAGCCCAGTGAATATACAAGGCGATGGGTTATTATAAGACTTGTAGTAGGCCCAAGCCCAGAGGCGGCTTAAGGCCCCTAATGGTAAACCGCCATGTATAATTAAGACTTGTAAAGAAAGGCATGTAAGAGAAGTCACCGAGCCGGACACGTTGTATGAGACGGACGGGACTCTGTAGGCCGCCAGGCGTCTACCCGTGTATATAAGGGGGTGACCCGGCGGCGGCTTAGGGCAAGAAACAATAGATCGAGAGCCAAGCTAGCGTATTTTCGCTCCTTGGTCATCAAAACCTAGCAATACCACAACAACTGGACTAGGCTTTACCTTCACCACAAGGGGCCAAACCATTATAAACCTCTCATGTCGTTTGTCTCGATTAACCCCTTTAAGCTTCCTAGTTGCGATGGCTCCATGACTAAGTCCTTTAACTAGGACATCTGCCATGACAATTCCACGACAGTTGGCGCCCACCATGGGGCCAGCGCACGGTGGATTTGAGTTCTTAAAGGGCAGCTTCGAAGGGCTCAAGGGATACGCTGTGGGCCGGATGACCAAGAGTCGTCGCGGCAAGATCTACATCGATGATGCAGGCTGGGGCCCCGACGCCGGCTCAATTGAGTACGGGTACCGGGTCCCCTTCGGCGGAATCCATGTCTTCATCAGCCGGATCGTCGAGCCAGGCCCTGAGCCGGACATCTGCACCGACCTCATCGAGACGGCTCAGCGTGCGAGACCTGCCCGGACTAAGCCCGCCATGAAGCGTGCCTTCGTGGGTTGTATCCATGGAGGGGAGTTCTCTGAAGGATCTGCGGATGGCGGTGAGACGACCATCTATTCTGACGGTGAGTCGTCCACAGGCGAGACAGATTCATTATATCAACTACCAGATGGCGGGCTTGGGGGCTGTTCCGGTGGCAGCAGTATTCCGGACCCCTTTGAGCCGGCGAATAGAGCGGGGGTCTTTGTGAATGGTACACAGCCCACGCAAAACTCTACAGCTGCGGCAGCAATAACCTCCGGGACGACCGCGACCGGGTCAGGAGACCCTGCGCGCTCGCTGGCTCAGGTGCTGATGGATCTTATGGAGAAGATGACGGCTCTGTTAACCGCCGTGGTTGAGCCGGCGGATAAAGCTCAGCATGATGCGGAGGTGGCACGGTTACGAGAGGAGATAGCTCAAGCCAAGGGGAACTTGGCAGCAGAGGACATCCGGATGGCTGCGGAACGGGCGGCTTTGGACGCCCGGGCTCAACAGCTTCAATCGGAGGCTTTTCAGCTTTCAATGAATCTAAACGCGTCAAACGAAGTCATGAGGAGAAGGCACTAGTAGACTCAATCACGTCTGCCCCTAACTTATGATCCTAGGGATCTCTTCCACACACCCGGGGCTGGGCCCAGTAACCCGCCGGAGACCAACCGGATTGCAACACCCGGGGCTGGAGCGCCGGGTTAGCCACGAGCTATGGAACCCCCTCAGGTGAATACGGCTCCGCCTCGCCATACACCAACACCGCCGGGTCATTTTTCCAACCCTTTGGAGAACCTAATTGCCGCATCAGCACGCCTGGCGGCTCTCCCAATGGAAGGTGATTCCTTGACGGCGATCGAAACACAAAGAGTCAGAGATCTTCTTCAGACAGCTCTGGCACAGCAGGAGTCATACTCTTATAGTCGAGACAGGATCCATTCAACCCCTCGCCCAAGCCGGAGCACAAGCTATAGCAGGCATATGGATTCAGCAGCCATGTCAAGCAATGCTCGGCGCCATAACCGGCCACGCAGGTATAACCCGGCGCAGGATGGAGCCCTTAACTTGGCGGATCAGGAGAGGATCCGTCAAGAGGCTGAGCGGGCGGTTCAACAGGCGGCTGAGCTGGCTGCTCACCAGGCTTTTCCGGTTTATCCAACAACCTCTGTTGAAGCAGGTGTGGCCACATGGACAGGAGGTGTCCCTTGTCTAGTACCGGCTCTGCGTAGTGAGCGGTTGCCAAAAGACTTTAAGGGGCCTCGCAAGGTGCCTAATTACACAGCAGATTTGTAGCCCGGGGCGTGGATTGAAAGTTATGACATGGCAATGGAGTTACTAGAGGTCAGTGATGCAACAATGGCCAAGTACTTCACTATGATGTTGGATGGAACGGCACACACCTGGTTGAAAGGATTACCACCCAACTCCATCGGCTCATGGGCGGAGTTGAAAGCTCGGTTCATTCAGAACTTCAAAGATACATGTAAGCAACCTATGTCGATTGTGGGCTTGACTAACTGTAAGCAAGAGGAAGGTGAATCCACAACCCATTGGGTGCGCTGGGTCAAGGAAATAATACATTCGCCTGATAAAATGAATGCCGGCTCCGCGGTCTTAATGTTGGAGAAAAATTGCCATTTTGAACCTCTGAAACAGAAGGTGGGCGACTCAAGCGTGATTGTAATGAGATGGGTCAGCTGATGGCGGCTCTGGTCAAGTACGCCGATTCTGATAGTACCAAAGATCCCGCATCTGACGAAGAGAAGGCAGGGAAAGGGAAGAAGAACGACAATGGCAAGGGTCACCAGCACAACCCGGCCAATCAAGGAGGCAACAAACATAAGGCCGACGGTAGTCAGGAGTTCGTAGCTAACACCAGTGCACATGGCAACAATCAACGACGCAAGGGGAGGCCACCTCCTCGGTCTGGCGGGTCAGGTCCCACCCTTGAGCAGCTGTAGAATGAACCCCGTCCAGGCCACGGCACCCGGGAGAAGCCAACCACCCATCTGTGCAAGGATTCTACAATCATGAAGGCTTTTAAGAATTCGAACATGTTTGATGGAAACCACGGGCCAGGTGGCGGTTCAAGCGGCTGTAAAGCCCTCGATGCGGCTATATCTCCCACGTGTCGAGGCACGACTTAGAGGCATAACCGCATTGAAAGCAATGTCGCAAGTTAGGCAATCTTCACAACATCCCATGTAATATATAGATAATAAAAGGGGAGATACATAGTTGTCTTACACTCGCCACGTCAATCAAAGTACATAAATAGCATTGCATCAACCAAACACTCATGGCCCGACTACAGCGCCAAAATAAAAGATCAACCCAACATGCGACACGGTCCCGATCGCCCCAACTGGGCACCACTACTGATCATCAGGGAAAGACACATAGTAACGGTGGGAAGCTTCATCGAACTCCCACTTGAGCTCATGCGCATCATCTGGAACAGAATCATCAGGCCCTGCATCTGGTTTGAAAGTAATCTGTGAGCCACAGGGACTCAGCAATCTCGCACCCTCGCGATCAAGACTATTTAAGCTTATAGGAAAAGGCAAGGTACAATATGTGGAGCTGCGGCAAGCGACTAGCATGTATGGTGGCTAACCTATTCGCAAAAGAGAGCGAGGAGAGATAGCAAAGCGCGAACGAGTAACTAGAGAACAACCTGCGGCAAGCATTACTCCAACACCGTGTTCGCTTCCCAGACTCCGCCGAGAAGAGACCATCACGGTAACTCACACAGTTGATTCATTTTAATTAAGTTAAGGTTGAAGTTATCTACAACCGGACATTAACAAATTCCCATCTGCCCATAACCATGGGCACGGCTTTCGAAAGTTCAATCCCTGCAGGGGAGTCCCAACTTAGCCCATGACAAGCTCTCACGGTCAATGAAGGAATAGACCTTCTCCCAAGACATTCCGATCAGACTCGGTATCCCGGTTCTACAAGACACTTCGACAAGTTAAAACCAATCCAGCAACACCACCCGCTCTGCCGACAAATCCCGATAGGAGCTACACATATCTCGTTCTCAGGGCACACCGGATAAGCTAAGCGTACGGAAGCCAACGTAACGCAAGTTGCCAAGGAAACCGCCCCGCACGGTGCTCTAGGTTGGACCAACACTTAGAGAAGCACTGGCCCGGGGGTTTAAAATAAAGATGACCCTTGAGTCCGCGAAACCCAAGGGAAAAAGGCTAGGAGGCAAATGGTAAAACCAAGGTTGGGCATTGCTGGAAGAGTCTTATTCAAGTCAAACTATCAAGGGGTTCCCATTATCACCCAACCGCATAAGGAACGCAAAAATCCGGGAACAGAACACCGATCTGACGGAAACTAGGGCGGCAAGAGTGGAACAAAACACCAGGCAAAAGGCCGAGCCTTCCACCCTTTACCAAGTATATAGATGCATTAAGATAACAAGATAATATAATGGTATCCCAACAAGTAAATAATGTTCCAACAAGGAACGGTCTCCAATCTTCACCTGCAACTAGCAACGCTATAAGAGGGGCTGAGCAAAGCGGTAACATAGCCAATCAACAGTTTGCTAGGACATGGTGGGTTAGAGGTTTGGCATGGCAATTTGGGAGGCATGATAAGCAAGTGGTAGGCATCGTAGCGTAGGCATAGCAAAAGAGCAAGCATCTAGCAAAGCAAAGATAGAAGTTATTTCAAGGGTATGATCATCTTGCTTGCAAAGTTGTCAGAGTTGACTGGATCCTCGAAAGCAAACTCAACGGGCTCCTCGTTAGCGAACTCGTCTCCCGGCTCTACCCAAACAAGACAAACCAGGAAAAGGAACGCAATCAACCACGTGCACAACTCAAACAACATGATGCAAACATGGTATGCTATGCGGGATGCGATATGTGATGCATATGCAAGATTTGACAAGAGATGAATGAACCTGGCCTCAACTTGGAAATCCAAGTGTTCCACTGGAAAGCTGAGATGATTCCGCTTGAAAACGATATAAAGAACGCCGGAATCGGAGACACGGTTTGGAAATGGCGAGCAAAACAAATATGGCACCGGTCTGCGATATACAGCAAATGACCAACTAAATGCAACAAGATGAACACGCTACAGCACTCAAACATGGCAACAAAATACATGGTAGGGATCCATTCATGAGGCTTAACAAAAGATGAACACTGAGCTACGACCAATTCATCATTTAACAGGTTCAAACAAGCATGCCAAAAATGCATTTGGTAAACAGATTTCAGAGTTAGTGAAATTAACACTTGTCTGGAATTTCAGATCAGGTAGCACACTTTGGAGCATGAAAACTATATGCTATATGGACTGAACATGGAAAAGTAAAGCATGGCATGGAGCTACTCAAAGAGCTTAACAAAAGTCCCTTAGTGATCTTTAGCCAAAAGGGATCAGAAAATACATTTGCAAGCATGTGAACATGGCAAAAACACAATCAGATCACAGACTTAGTGAAAAACTGGAGCATGCAAAAACAGATATCAAGTAGGCATGTTTACGAGCTCGATGCACTCAATACAGAGCAAGTCATGACAATCCAAGCATACTCGCATCAAGAATACACATTATGCAAGCTAGACATGGCAAGACCAATAACATAGCATGCACGGATCAACTACAACATCCTCGGCAAAATCGCTAACAAGTAGACAATCTGCCCAGATTCACGAAATGACAAAAGTAGAGCTCGATTGACTCAAGCTAGGGTGCTCCATAATTGCGAACAAAGACATGGATGGATAGAGCACTACAAGATTAACAAAACATCCTTACTGATAATCCTCAAAAGAGGCACGGATCACTAGGAAACAACATGAACATATGGCATATTGAGATAAGCAGATCAAGGACTTAGTGGAAATGCTAAGTCCCTGAAATTAGCATTAATGAATGCTCCACTTTGCAAGCTTGTGCTAGTCACCACACACATCACAAAAATACATGGGTTGCACCTCTGGAAAGATGGCAAAACATATAACAAAACATATGTAGAACTCAGGGGTATATCATGCACACAATAATCATGGCAAAAATGACAAATATCTAAATGGAGCAGCAGATCTGACAAATATCTCAACTAGCATTTTTCCAACAGAATTCCGGGCATCAAGATGAACTCAAATGAAAATGATGCAATGATATGAAATGATGTGCTCTCTGGGACGAACATTTTGATATGCTATATGCCCAAAACTGATCTACGGATCCAAAGTTACGGCACGTTGAACAAGGGAAAAATATTTAGGGACTTAGGAAGAAATATGAGGTCAACCCTTCTCAGATCTAGGGTTTATACACCGGCGCGCGAACCGAGGCATAACTCCAGCGAGGTGGCGGTGGCTCCGGCTAGGGAAGTCGAGGGGGAAGACGGGAAGGGGCGGATCCGGCCCCTTCTCGTCCCGATCCGGCGAGGGCGGCGGCTCCGGCGAGCTGCTGTGGCGGCCGGGGCGAGGTCCGGCCGACGACGGCGGACGCGGCGGACGGCGTCGGAGAAGAGGAGGCGCGGGGCGGTGCTGGCGGCTGGGCCCGGGAGGGCCTCCCGCGGGCAGGGCGGGCCGCGGCAGTGGAGGCGCTGGCGGCACCACGTGGCGCTCCGCCAGTGGCCACGGGTGGCAGCGCGGCGTGTCCGGCGGCGGACGGACTCGTCCGGTGCGGAGAGGGATGATTTTAGGGTTTCGGGGGAGAAGGAGATCCGGATTTCGGAGGGGGTCTTAATATAGGCATAGGAGGAGCTAGGAGAGTCCAAATGAGGTGCGGTTTTCGGCCACGCGATCGTGATCGTATGCTCTAGATGATGGAGAGGGTTTTGGTGGGTTTTGGGCCAAAATGGAGGGGTGTTGGGCTGCAACACACACGAGGCCTTCTCGGTCCCTCGGTTAACCGTTGGAGCATCAAACGAAGTCCAAATGGTACGAAACTTGACAGGCGGTCTACCGGTAGTAAACCAAGGCCGCTTGGCAAGTCTCGGTCCAATCTGGAAATGTTTAACCCCCACACACGAAAGAAAGGTAGAAATGACCATCGGAGGAGAACGAAGCGCCGGAATGCAAAACGGACAACGGGGAAAATGCTCGAATGCATGAGATGAACACGTATGCAAATGCAATGCACATGATGACATGATATGAGATGCATGAAAACAATAAAAACAACAACAACACACGGAGATAAAGACCCTAACACGAGAAAATAAAATAACTTAACACCGGAAATGACAAGAGTTGGATTACATATTGGGTAAATCAT
Source organism: Triticum urartu (assembly GCF_003073215.2). Lineage (NCBI taxonomy): Eukaryota > Viridiplantae > Streptophyta > Magnoliopsida > Poales > Poaceae > Triticum > Triticum urartu. Next base: position 192,908,568 of record NC_053026.1, on the reverse strand, counting down.
ATCCGGGGTGTTACAACACTCCACCACTACGAAAGGATCTCGTCCCGAGATCTAGGACTGAAAGAATGCCGGGTACTCAGAACGGAGGTGATCCTCGCGTTCCCAGGTGGCTTCACGGTCGGAATTGTGTGACCACTTGACTTTGAGGAATTTGATTGACTTGTTGCGAGTCTTGCATTCAGTCTCTTCAAGAATAGCCATGGGGTGCTCACGATAAGAGAGATCTTCTTGCAGCTCAATGTCTTCGAAGTTGACGGTGCGGTCAGGAGTCTTGAAGCACTTTCGGAGCTGAGAGACATGGAACACGTCATGCACATTTGCAAAGTTTGAAGGAAGCTCGAGTTGATAGGTGAGATCGCCTCTCTTGCTGACGATCTTGAAAGGTCCCACGTATCTAGGGGCAAGCTTCCCTTTGATACCGAAGCAACGAGTACCTTTCATAGGAGAGACGCGGAGGTAAACATGATCTCCGATCTCAAAAGCCAAATCACGGTGCTTACTATCATAGTAGCTCTTCTGGCGCGATTGCGCTGCTTTGAGGTTATCTCGAATGACTTTACACAACTCTTCTGCCTCTGTGATTAAGTCATTTCCCAGAAGTTGACGTTCACCGGTTTCGGACCAGTTGAGAGGGGTACGGCACTTCCTGCCATATATAATTTCGAATGGGGCCTTGCCCGAACTTGCTTGAAAACTGTTGTTGTAGGACAATTCAGCATATGGAAGACAATCCTCCCACTTCATGCCGAAGGAGATCACACAAGCCCTGAGCATATCTTCGAGAATCTGGTTGACACGCTCGACTTGACCGCTAGTCTGAGGGTGGAAAGCTGTGCTGAAGCGGATGTTGGTGCCCATGGCCTTCTGAAAAGAATCCCAAAACTTGGAGGTAAAGATGCTGCCACGGTCAGAAGATATCACCTGTGGAATACCATGCAGCGAGACAATTCGAGAGGTATAGAGCTCCACCAATTGAGCTGCAGTGATAGACTCTTTGATAGGTAGAAAGTGAGCCACTTTAGTGAGTTTGCCGATAACAACGAATATAGCATCATTGCCACGCTTGGACTTTGGAAACCCAGTCACGAAGTCCATCTCAATGTGGTCAAACTTCCATTCTGGAATGGCAAGAGGTTGGAGGAGACCCGCTGGCCTTTGGTGTTCTGCCTTCACTCTTCTGCAGACATCACACTCATTCACAAACTGAGCAATCTCGTGCTTCATTCAAGTCCACCAATAAGCCTGCTTGAGGTCCTGATACATCTTCGTACTCCCAGGGTGGATGGAGAGGAGAGAATTGTGAGCCTCGTTCATCATCACTTTACGGAGGTCACCTTTGGGCACAACAATACGATCCTCGAAGAAGAGAGTATCCTTGTCATCAAGGCAGTAGCACTTGTACTTGGGTTGACTCTTGGCAATCCCAATCTTCACCTTCTTCACCATAGCATCAAGAAGCTGAGCTTGGCGAATCTGGTCTTCCAAGGTAGGAGAGACTTGAAGGTTGGCGAGGAAACCTTGAGGAACAACTTGCAGATTAAGTTTGCGGAAAGCTTCACAAAGCTCGGGTTGATAAGGCTTGAGAATCAGACTGTTGCAATAAGCCTTCCTGCTCAATGTGTCAGCAATCACATTGGCCTTGCCTGGAGTATACTCGATACTCGGATTATACTCTTGAATCATTTCGACCCATCGAGTCTGCCTGAGGTTGAGATTAGGCTGAGTGAAGATGTACTTGAGACTCTTGTGGTCAGTGAAAATGTCCACTTTTCTTCCCAATAAGATATGTATCCAAGTCAAAAGAGCATGCACAACTGCCGCCAACTCGAGGTCAGGAGTGGGGTAGTTCTTCTCATTGGGCTTCAACTGGCGAGAGGTATAAGCCACAACTTTCTTCTCTTGCATCAACACTGCACCAAGACCTTGAAGAGAGGCATCGCAGAAGACCTCGAACGGTTTGGATTCATCAGGAGGAGTCAGAACTGGAGCAGTGACCAATTTCTCTTTCAAAGTGTTGAAAGCAATGTCACACTCCGGAGACCAAACGTACTTAACGTGCTTCTGGAGAAGATTTGAGAGAGGCTTAGCAATCTTTGAGAAGTTCTCCATGAACCTTCGACAATAGCTTGCGAGACCGAGGAAGCTACGGAGTTGCTTCATGTTCTGAGGTGGTTCCCAATTCACAATTGCAGACACCTTCTCAGGATTCACCGCAATGCCCTTGGCAGAGATGATATGCCCATGGTAAAGAACCTCATCGAGCCAAAACTCGCACTTAGAGAACTTGGCGTAGAACTGATGTTCCCTGAGCTTATCAAGCACCAAACGCAAGTGTTTGGCATGATCTTCCTTGTTCTTCGAAAAGACCAGAATGTCGTCGAGATAGACCAAAACGAAGTCATTGGTGTATGCGTTGAAGATGAAGTTCATCATGCGAGAGAAAGTCGGAGGAGCGTTGACGAGGCCAAAAGACATGACAGTGTATTCATATGATCCATAGCTTGTCCTGAAAGCCGTCTTGGGAATATCTTGCTCACGGATTCGAATCTATTGATAACCCATACGGAGATCAATCTTGGAGAATACTTGGGCACCTTTGAGTTGTTCGAACAACTCGTTGATGTTGGGAAGTGGGTACTTGTTCTTGATAGTCTTCTTGTTAAGTGGATGGTAATCAACACAAAGTCGGTCCGTTCCATCCTTCTTCTTCACAAAAAGAACACCACAACCCCACGGAGAAGAACTAGGTCGGATGAGACCCATTCGCTCTTGAATATCGAGTTGCTTCTTCGGCTCCTTCAACTCTTCAGGTCCGAGCTTGTAAGGACGTTTGCACACCGGTTCCGTGCCAGGCTCAAGATCGATGACGAATTCAACTGGCCGGTGTGGAGGCATTCCTGGAAGCTCTTCTGGAAAGACGTCTTGATATTCGCAAACGACTGGAATTAGCGAGATGGCATCGAGTTCACCCTTCTCATTGAGAGAAAACAGACGCATGGTGTCGTCATTAGCGGCAAAGACAATTACATCCTCAGACGAATGAGTCAATTGAATCTGTCTGGCAGCACAATCAAGTTGAGCCTTGTGCTTAGACATCCAATCTATTCCGAGAATAAGATCAATATCCGAGTTACCAAGGACCATTGGAGAAGAAAGAAACTTGAAATCACCCATCATGATAGAAACATCCGGGACTATTGAAGTAGCCCTCATAGACTTAGCCGGAGATACCACTCCCATAGGTTTACCCAACATTTGTGAAACGAAGTCATGCTTGGAAACAAATGATCTTGACATGAAACAATGCGATGCACCAATGTCAAAAAGAACTTTTTCGGGAAAAGAATTAACTGGAAAGTTAGCCATGATGACATCTGACGAGTCCTCTGCCTGAGCTGCATTCAGCAAGTTGACCTTGGCGGAATTAGGGTTATGCTTGACCACAGCTGTACTTGCCGATCTCACAGGAGGAGGAGGGAGACGCCTCTGATTGAAGCACTTGTTGGCATAGTGACCCTTCTGTTGGCACTTGTTGCACGTGACCTCTGAAAGCGGGCGGTGGTATGGAGGACTCGATCTAGGAGCTTGAGACGAAGTCTTGTTCTGAAAGCTAGGGTTGGGTGGGTGGGAGGATCTACTACCACCTTTGCTCTTCTGATACGGCTGACGGAACGGAGGAGGAGGAAGCCAAAACTTCTGCTGCTTGGCCACTTGAGTAGAGGAAGACGGAGTAGCATCTCGGACTCGCTTCTTGGAAGCATCACACTTCAGTTGAGCAGCCTCTTGCTTCAATGCCATGTTGTAGAATTCATCGTACCTCAAGGGCTCAAAGAGAACAAGAGCTAGCTGGATTTCTTCTCTGAGACCACCCCTGAACTGGTATATCATGCTCTTCTCGTCAGGGACGTCCTGCTTGGCAAAGCGGGCGAGCTTCTGAAATAGCTTGTTGTAGTCATAGATAGACAAAGAGCCTTGCTTCAGGTTGCGGAATTCCTCACGCTTGCTCTCAACCATGCTCTGAGGAATATGATGAGCTTTGAAGTCTTGACGGAATTCATCCCAGGTAATCACACGGCCTCCTCTGGAATCTTTGTACTGCTGGAACCATTCTGCAGCTTGGTCTTTGAGTTGAAAGGATGCGAACTTGACAAAGTCCTCAGGCCTGACGTTACTACACTCGAAATGCTTGCACAGATCCACGAGCCAATCATCAGCATCAGTTGCCTCAACACAATTGCTGAAAGTCTTTGGCCCGTTAGCAAGGAACTGGTTGAGTGTAGCAAAGTGATTCGAGTTGTTGCCTTGGTTGCCTTGGTTCGCTTGATTGCGCTCTTGAAGAATTTGCATGATCAACTATGTGTTTGCATTGGTTGCGGCCATCACAGCTTGCCATGCCTGCGGAGGAGGAGGAGGTGGTGGCGGATCCTGATTCTGATTCCGATTTTGATTGCTGCTCTTAGCGGGAGCCATCCTAAAGAGGGTGACATCCGTTAGTACATTGACAGATAAAATGAAGCTGAATCAAGCGGAATGAAATTGCAACATATAGTCTTCACATCCGAACATAAGAACGAATGCATTCCACTTGAAATGGTCACATATCCATAAATTGAGAAGCCACTGAGAATTTAGGTAGAGGAATAAATCAACAAGGTACGGATCAAGAACGAATACTCGGTAAGAAATCCCAATCTCAAACCAAATATCCGTGGAAGAAGAACTAGAGCTACAAGAATTCCCACCTGTGAAACGAAGTCATGCTTGGAAACAAATGATCTTGACATGAAACAATGCGATGCACCAATGTCAAAAAGAACTTTTTCGGGAAAAGAATTAACTGGAAAGTTAGCCATGATGACATCTGACGAGTCCTCTGCCTGAGCTGCATTCAGCAAGTTGACCTTGGCGGAATTGGGGTTATGCTTGACCACAGTTGTACTTGCCGATCTCACAGGAGGAGGAGGAGGGAGACGCCTCTGATTGAAGCACTTGTTGGCATAGTGACCCTTCTGTTGGCACTTGTTGCACGTGACCTCTGAAAGCGGGCGGTGGTATGGAGCACTCGATCTAGGAGCTTGATACGAAGTCTTGTTCTGAAAGCTAGGGTTGGGTGGGTGGGAGGATCTACTACCACCTTTGCTCTTCTGATACGGCTGACGGAACGGAGGAGGAGGAAGCCAAAACTTCTGCTGCTTGGCCACTTGAGTAGAGGAAGACGGAGTAGCATCTCGGACTCGCTTCTTGGAAGCATCACACTTCAGTTGAGCAGCCTCTTGCTTCAATGCCATGTTGTAGAACTCATCGTACCTCAAGGGCTCAAAGAGAACAAGAGCTAGCTGGATTTCTTCTCTGAGACCACCCCTGAACTAGTATATCATGCTCTTCTCGTCAGGGACGTCCTTCTTGCCAAAGCGGGCGAGCTTCTGAAACAACTTGTTGTAGTCATAGATAGACAAAGAGCCTTGCTTTAGGTTGCGGAATTCCTCACGCTTGGTCTCAACCACGCTCTGAGGAATATGATGAGCTTTGAAGTCTTGACGGAATTCATCCCAGGTAATCACACGGCCTCCTCTGGAATCTTTGTACTGCTAGAACCATTCTGCAGCTTGGTCTTTGAGTTGAAAGGATGCGAACTTGACAAAGTCCTCAGGCCTGACGTTATTGCACTCGAAATGCTTGCACAGATCCACGAGCCAATCGTCAGCATTAGTTGCCTCAACACAATTGCTGAAAGTCTTTGGCCCGTTAGCAAGGAACAGGTTGAGTGTAGCAAAGTGATTCTGGTTGTTACCTTGGTTGCCTTGGTTCGCTTGATTGCGCTCTCGAAGAATTTGCATGATCAACTGTGTGTTTGCATTGGTTGCGGCCATCACAGCTTGCCATGCCCGCGGAGGAGGAGGAGGTGGTGGCGGATCCTGATTCTGATTCTGATTTTGATTGCTGCTCTTAGCGGGAGCCATCCTGAAGAGGGTGACATACGTTAGCACATTGACAGATAAAATGAAGCTGAATCAAGCGGAATGAAATTGCAACATATAGTCTTCACATCCGAACATAAGAACGAATGCATTCCACTTGAAATGGTCACATATCCATAAATTGAGAAGCCACTTAGAATTTAGGTAGAGGAACAAATCAACAAGGTACGGATCAAGAACGAATACTCGGTAAGAAATCACAATCTCAAACCAAATATCCGTGGAATAAGAACTAGGGCTACAAGAATTCCCACCTATGAAATTCCTGAACCTTTCCGGTTATGGAATCAGGTGTTGGGGATACAGGGGAAGCATAATATCTCACCCAAATCTAGCAAATCCTACATCCAGCAATATCCATCCTTCAACACATAACCAAGAAAAAACTTCGGAAACCATCTACCTCAACCTTCAAAAAGCATCCGTTATACAAGTTATGGCAATACTCCCGAACTCCCGCCCCAGTACTGGGTGGCGTCGAGGATATCTCACCAACGAACTGCATAAAAGAGATTTTCGATGTCGGCATACTAAACTCAGGTATTCCAGAACTGCAACGATAAAATTGTGATGACAACACCTCAGAGCTCAACTCCCCGGGACACTGCCACAACCCCTAAAGACAGGAGGCACCAAGAACAAAGTTCTCGTCACAAAACCATCGGAACGATTCCAAGATACCCGCATGATCCTAAATTTTTTTTAGTGAAATTTGAGGAGAGAAGAGTCAAAACTCTACGTCAGGATGCCTCACCAGAGCGATGAAGGGACTGGGGAGTAAAAAGAATTCCTAAACTCTCCGATATATAATTCCTAAATGACTCAAAACATTTTGCTAGACTCAACTCGGCCACTAGTAATGATCAAGCAAAGGGGCTCCTACGGTCGGGAAGGCTCTGATTACCAACTTGTAACGCCCTCGATGCGGCTATATCTCCCACGTGTCGAGGCACGACTTAGAGGCATAACCGCATTGAAAGCTATGTCGCAAGTTAGGCAATCTTCACAACATCCCATGAAATATATAGATAATAAAAGGGGAGATACATAGTTGGCTTACACTCGCCACGTCAATCAAAGTACATAAATAGCATTGCATCAACCAAAGACTCATGGCCTGACTACGGCACCAAAAAAACATATCAACCCAACATGCGACACGGTCCCGATCGCCCCAACTGGGCACCACTACTGATCATCAGGGAAAGACACATAGTAATGGCGGGAAGCTTCATCGAATTCCCACTTGAGCTCATGCGCATCATCTGGAACGGAATCATCAGGCCCTGCATCTGGTTTGGAAGTAATCTGTGAGCCACAAGGACTCAGCAATCTCGCACCCTCGCGATCAAGACTATTTAAGCTTATAGGAAAAGGCAAGGTACAATATGTGGAGCTGCGGCAAGCGACTAGCATGTATGGTGGCTAACCTATTCGCAAAAGAGAGCGAGGAGAGATAGCAAAGCGCAAACGAGTAACTAGAGAACAACCTGCGGCAAGCATTACTCCAACACCGTGTTCGCTTCCCGGACTCCGCCGAGAAGAGACCATCACGGTAACTCACATAGTTGATTCATTTTAATTAAGTTAAGGTTCAAGTTATCTACAACCGGACATTAACAAATTCCCATCTGCCCATAACCGCGGGCACGGCTTTCGAAAGTTCAATCCCTGTAGGGGAGTCCCAACTTAGCCCATGGCAAGCTCTCACGGTCAACGAAGGAATAGACCTTCTCCCGAGACATTCCGATCAGACTCGGTATCCCAGTTCTACAAGACACTTCGACAAGTTAAAACCAATCCAGCAACACCAACCGCTGTGCCAACGAATCCCGATAGGAGCTGCACATATCTCGTTGTCAGGGCACACCAGATAAGCTAAGCGTACGGAAGCCAACGTAACCCAAGTTGCCAAGGGACGGCACCGCACGGTGCTCTAGGTTGGACCAACACTTAGAGAAGCACTGGCCCAGGGGTTTAAAATAAAGATGACCCTTGAGTCCGCGAAACCCAAGGGAAAAAGGCTAGGAGGCAAATGGTAAAACCAAGGTTGGGCATTGCTGGAAGAGTCTTATTCAAGGCAAACTATCAAGGGGTTCCCATTATCACCCAACCGCATAAGGAACGCAAAAATCCGGGAACATAACACCGATATGACGGAAACTAGGGCGGCAAGAGTGGAACAAAACACCAGGCAAAAGGCCGAGCCTTCCACCCTTTACCAAGTATATAGATGCATTAAGATAACAAGATAATATAATGGTATCCCAACAAGTAAATAATGTTCCAACAAGGAACGGTCTCCAATCTTCACCTGCAACTAGCAACGCTATAAGACGGGCTGAGCAAAGCGGTAACATAGCCAATCAACAGTTTGCTAGGACATGGTGGGTTAGAGGTTTGGCATGGCAATTTGGGAGGCATGATAAGCAAGTGGTAGGCATCGTAGCATAGGCATAGCAAAAGAGCGAGCATCTAGCAAAGCAAAGATAGAAGTTATTTCGAGGGTATGACCATCTTGCCTGCAAAGTTGTCAGAGTTGACTGGATCCTTGAAAGCAAACTCAACGGGCTCCTCGTTAGCGAACTCGTCTCCCGGCTCTACCCAAACAAGACAAACCAGCAAAAGGAACGAAATCAACCACATGCATAACTCAAACAACATGATGCAAACATGGTATGCTATGCGGGATGCGATATGTGATCCATATGCAAGATTTGACAAGACATGAATGAACCTGGCCTCAACTTGGAAATCCAAGTGTTCCACTGGAAAGGTGAGATGATTCCGCTTGAAAACGATATAAAGAACGCCGGAATCAGAGACATGGTTTGGAAATGGCGAGCAAAACAAATATGGCACCGGTCTGTGATATACAACAAGTGAACAACTAAATGCAACAAGATGAACACGCTACAACACTCAAACATGGCAACAAAATAAATGGCAGGGATCCATTCATGAGGCTTAACAGAAGATGAACACTGAGCTACAGCCAATTCATCCTTTAACAGGTTCAAAAAAGCATGGCAAAAATGCATTTGGTAAACAGATTTCAGACTTAGTGAAATTAACACTTGTCTGGAATTTCAGATCAGGTAGCACACTTTGGAGCATGAAAACTATATGCTAGAGGGACTGAACATGGCAAATTAAAGCATGGCATGGAGCTACTCAAAGAGCTTAACGAAAGTCCCTTAGTGACCTTGAGCCAAAAGGGATCAGAAAATACATTTGCAAGCATGTGAACATGGCAAAAACATAATCAGATCACAGACTTAGTGAAAAACTGGAGCATGCAAAAACAGATATCAAGTAGGCATGTTTACGAGCTCGATGCACTCACTACAGAGCAAGTCGTGACAATCTAAGCATACTCGCATCAAGAATACACATTATGGAAGCTAGTCATGGCAAGAACAATAACATAGCATGCACGGATCAACTACAACATCCTCGGCAAAATCGCTAACAAGTAGACAATCTGCCCAGATTCACGAAATGACAAAAGTAGAGCTCGATTGACTCAAGCTAGGCTGCTCCATAATTCCAAACAAAGACATGGATGGATAGAGAACTACAAGATTAACAAAACATCCTTACTGATAATCCTCAAAAGAGGCACAGATCACTAGGAAACAACATGAACATATGGCATATTGAGATAAGCAGATCAAGGACTTAGTGGAAATGCTAAGTCCCTGAAATCAGCATTAACGAATGCTCCACTTTGCAAGCTTGTGCTAGTCACCACACACATCACAAAAATACATGGGTTTCACCTCTGGAAAGATGGCAAAACATATAACAAAACATATGTAGAACTCAGAGGTATATCATGCACACAATAATCATGGCAAAAATGACAAATATCTAAATGGAGCAGCAGATCTAACAAATATCTCAACTAGCATTTTTCCAACACCATTCCGGGCATCAAGATGAACTCAAATGAAAATGATGCAATGATATGAAATGATGTGCTCTTTGAGGCGAACATTTTGATATGCTATATGCCCAAAACGGATCTACGAATGCAAAGTTATGGCACGATGAACAAGGGCAAAATATTTAGGGACTTAGGAAGAAATATGAGGTCAACCCTTCTCGGATCTAGGGTTCTACACTGGCGCGCGAACCGAGGCAGAACTCTGGCGAGGTGGCGGCGGCTCCGGCTAGGGAAGTCGAGGGGGAGGCCGGGAAGGGGTGGATCCGGCCCCTTCTCGTCCCGATCCGGCAAGGGCGGCGGCTCCGGCCGGCGATGGCGGCGAGGGGCGCGGGGCGGCTGGCTCCAGTGAGCTGCTGTGGCGGCCGGGGCGAGGTCTGGCCAGCGACAGCGTCGGAGAAGAGGAGACGCGGGGCGGCGCTGGCGGCTGGGCCCGGGAGGGCCTCCCGCGGGCCGGGCGGGCCGCGGCGGTGGAGGTGCTGGCGGCGCCACGCGGCGCTCCGCCAGTGGCCGCGGGCGGCGGCGCGGCGTGTCCGGCGGTGGATGGACACGTCCGGTGCAGAGAGGGATGATTTTAAGGTTTCGGGGGAGAAGGAGATCCGGATTTCGGAGGGGGTCTTAATATAGGCATAGGAGGAGCTATGAGAGTCCAAATGAGGTGCGGTTTTCGGCCACGCGATCGTGATCGAACGATCTAGATGATGGAGAGGGTTTTGGTTGGTTTGGGCCAAAATGGAGGGGTGTTGGGCTGCAACACACACGAGGCCTTCTCGGTCCCTCGGTTAACCGTTGGAGCATCAAACGAAGTCCAAATGGTACGAAACTTGACAGGCGGTCTACCGGTAGTAAACCAAGGCCGCTTGGCAAGTCTCGGTCCAATCTGGAAATGTTTAACCCCCACACACGAAAGAAAGGTAGAAATGACCATCGGAGGAGAACGAAGCGCCGGAATGCAAAACGGACAACGGGGAAAATGCTCGAATGCATGAGATGAACACGTATGCAAATGCAATTGACATGATGACATGATATGAGATGCATGACAACAACAACAACAACACACGGAGACAAAGACCCTAACCCGAGAAAATAAAATAACTTAACACCGGAAACGGCAAGAGTTGGATTACATATTGGGTAAATCATATCCGGGGTGTTACAACACTCCACCACTACGAAAGGATCTCGTCCCGAGATCTAGGACTGAAAGAATGCCGGGTACTCAGAACGGAGGTGATCCTCGCGTTCCCAGGTGGCTTCATGGTCGGAATGGTGTGACCACTTGACTTTGAGGAATTTGATTGACTTGTCGCGAGTCTTGCGTTCAGTCTCTTCAAGAATAGCCACGGGGTGCTCACGATAAGAGAGATCTTCTTGCAGCTCAATGTCTTCGAAGTTGACGGTGCGGTCAGGAGTCTTGAAGCACTTTCGGAGCTGAGAGACATGGAACACGTCATGCACATTTGCAAAGTTTGAAGGAAGCTCGAGTTGATAGGCGAGATCGCCTCTCTTGCTGACGATCTTGAAAGGTCCCACGTATCTAGGGGCAAGCTTCCCTTTGATACCGAAGCGACGAGTACCTTTCATAGGAGAGACACGGAGGTAAACATGATCTCCGATCTCAAAAGCCAAATCACGGTGCTTACTATCATAGTAGCTCTTCTGGCGCGATTGCGCTGCTTTGAGGTTATCTCGAATGACTTTACACATCTCTTCTGCCTCTGTGATTAAGTCATTTCCCAGAAGTTGACGTTCACCGGTTTCGGACCAGTTGAGAGCGGTATGGCACTTCCTGCCATACAGAATTTCGAATGGGGCCTTGCTCGAACTTGCTTGAAAACTGTTGTTGTAGGAGAATTCAGCATATGGAAGACAATCCTCCCACTTCATGCCGAAGGAGATCAAACAAGCCCTGAGCATATCTTCGAGAATCTGGTTGACACGCTCGACTTGACCGCTAGTCTGAGGGTGGAAAGCTGTGCTGAAGCGGATGTTGGTGCCCATGGCCTTCTGAAAAGAATCCCAAAACATGGAGGTAAAGATGCCACCACGGTCTGAAGAGATCATCTGTGGAATACCATGCAGTGAAACAATTCGAGAGGTATAGAGCTCCGCCAATTGAGCTGCAGTGATAGACTCTTTGATAGGTAGAAAGTGAGCCACTTTAGTGAGTTTGTCTATAATAACGAATATAGCATCATTGCCACGCTTGGACTTTGGAAACCCATTCACGAAGTCCATCTCAATGTGGTCAAACTTCCATTCTAGAATGGCAAGAGGTTGGAGGAGACCCGCTGGCCTTTGGTGTTTTGCCTTCACTCTTCTGCAGACATCACACTCATTCACGAACTGAGCAATCTCGCGCTTCATTCGAGTCCACCAATAAGCCTGCTTGAGGTCCTGATACATCTTCGTACTCCCAGGGTGGATGGAGAGGATAGAATTGTGAGCCTCGTTCATGATCACTTTACGGAGGTCACCTTTGGGCACAACAATACGATCCTCGAAGAAGAGAGTATCCTTGTCATCAAGGCGGTAGCACTTGTACTTGGGTTGACTCTTGGCAATCCCAATCTTCACCTTCTTCACCATAGCATCAAGAAGCTGAGCTTGGCGAATCTGGTCTTCCAAGGTAGGAGAGACTTGAAGGTTGGCGAGGAAACCTTGAGGAACAACTTGCAGATTAAGTTTGCGGAAAGCTTCACAAAGCTTGGGTTGATAAGGCTTGAGAATCAGACTGTTGCAATAAGCCTTCCTGCTCAATGTGTCGGCAATCACATTGGCCTTGCCTGGAGTATACTCGAAACTTGGATTATACTCTTGAATCATTTCGACCCATCGCGTCTGCCTAAGGTTGAGATTAGGCTGAGTGAAGATGTACTTGAGACTCTTGTGGTCAGTGAAAATGTCCACTTTTCTTCCCAATAAGAGATGTCATGAGTGGGGCAGTTCTTCTCATTGTCAGTGGGAAAGACACATAGTAACGGCGGGAAGCTTCATCAAACTCCCACTTGAGCTCATGCGCATCATCTGGAACGGAATCATCAGGCCCTGCATCTGGTTTGGAAGTAATCTGTGAGCCACAGGGACTCAGCAATCTCGCACCCTCGCGATCAAGACTATTTAAGCTTATAGGAAAAGGCAAGGTACAATATGTGGAGCTGTGGCAAGCGACTAGCATGTATGGTGGCTAACCTATTTGCAAAAGAGAGCGAGGAGAGATAGCAAAGCGCGAACGAGTAACTAGAGAACAACCTGCGGCAAGCATTACTCCAACACCGTGTTCGCTTCCCGGACTCCGCCGAGAAGAGGCCATCACGGTAACTCACACAGTTGATTCATTTTAATTAAGTTAAGGTTCAAGTTATCTACAACCGGACATTAACAAATTCCCATCTGCCCATAACCGCGGGCACGGCTTTCGAAAGTTCAATCCCCGCAGGGTAGTCCCAACTTAGCCCATGACAAGCCCTCACGGTCAACGAAGGAATAGACCTTCTCCCTAGACATTCCGATCAGACTCGGTATCCCATTTCTACAAGACACTTCGACAAGTTAAAACCAATCCAGCAACACCACCCGCTGTGCCGACAAATCCCGATAGGAGCTGCACATATCTCGTTCTCAGGGCACATCGGATAAGCTAAGCGTACGGAAGCCAACGTAACCCAAGTTGCCAAGGGACGGCCCCGCACGGTGCTCTAGGTTGGACCAACACTTAGAGAAGCACTGGCCTGGGGGTTTAAAATAAAGATGACCCTTGAGTCCGCGAAACCCAAGGGAAAAAGGCTAGGAGGCAAATGGTAAAACCAAGGTTGGGCATTGCTGGAAGAGTCTTATTCAAGGCGAACTATCAAGGGGTTCCCATTATCACCCAACCGCGTAAGGAACGCAAAAATCCGGGAACATAACACCGATATGACGGAAACTAGGGCGGCAAGAGTGGAACAAAACACCAGGCAAAAGGCTGAGCCTTCCACCCTTTACCAAGTATATAGATGCATTAAGATAACTAGATAATATAATGGTATCCCAACAAGTAAATAATGTTCTAACAAGGAACGGTCTCCAATCTTCACCTGCAACTAGCAACGCTATAAGAGGGCCTGAGCAAAGCGGTAACATACCCAATCAACGGTTTGCTAGGACATGGTGGGTTAGAGGTTTGTCATGGCAATTTGGTAGGCAGGATAAGCAAGTGGTAGGCATCGTAGCATAGGCATAGCAAAAAAGCGAGCATCTAGCAAAGCAAAGATAGAAGTGATTTCGAGGGTATGATCATCTTGCCTGCAAAGTTGTCAGAGTTGACTGGATCCTTGAAAGCAAACTCAACGGGCTCCTCGTTAGCGAACTCGTCTCCCGGCTCTACCCAAACAAGACAAACCACTAAAAGGAACACAATCAACCACATGCACAACTCAAACAACATGATGCAAACATGGTATGCTATGCGGGATGCGATATGTGATGCATATGCAAGATTTGACAAGAGATGAATGAACCTGGCCTCAACTTGGAAATCCAAGTATGGCACTAGAAAGGTGAGATGATTCCTCTTGAAAACGATATAAAGAACGCCGGAATCGGAGACACGGTTTGGAAATGGCGAGCAAAACAAATATGGCACCGGTCTGTGATATACAACAAGTGACCAACTAAATGCAACAAGATGAACAAGCTACACCACTCAAACATGGCAACAAAATACATGGAAGGGATCCATTCATGAGGCTTAACAAAAAATGAACACTGAGCTACGGCCAATTCATCGTTTAACAGGTTCAAACAAGCATGGCAAAAATGCATTTGGTAAACAGATTTCAGACTTAGTGAAATTAACACTTGTCTGGAATTTCAGATCAGGTAGCACACTTTGGAGCATGAGAAATATATGCTACAGGGCCTGAACATGGCAAAGTAAAGCATGGAATGGAGCTACTCAAACAGCTTAACAAAAGTCCCTTAGTGACCTTGAGCCAAAAGGGATCAGAAAATACATTTGCAAGCATGTGAACATGGCAAAAACATAATCAGATCACAGACTTAGTGAAAAACTGGAGCATGCAAAAATAGATATCAAGTAGGCATGTTTACGAGCTTGATGCACTCACTACAGAGCAAGTCATGACAATCTAAGCATACTACCATCAAGAATACACATTATGCAAGCTAGACATGGCAAGAACAATAACATAGCATGCGCGGATGAACTACAACATCCTCGACAAAATCGCTAACAAGTAGACAATCTGCCCAGATTCATGAAATGACAAAAGTAGAGCTCGATTGACTCAAGCTAGGGTGCTCCATAATTGCAAACAAAGACATGGATGGATAGAGCACTACAAGATTAAAAAAACATCCTTACTGATCATCCTCAAAAGAGGCACGGATCACTAGGAAACAACATGAACATGTGGCAGATTGAGATAAGCAGATCAAGGACTTAGTGGAAATGCTAAGTCCCTGAAATCAGCATTAACGAATGCTCCACTTTGCAAGCTTGTGCTAGTCACCACACACATCACAAAATACATGGGTTGCACCTCTGAAAAGATGGCAAAACATATAACAAAACATATGTAGAACTCAGTGGTATATCATGCACACAATAATCATGGCAAAAATGACAAATATCTAAATGGAGCAGCAGATCTGACAAATATCTCAACTAGCATTCTTCCAACAGCATTTCGGGCATCAAGATGAACTCAAATGAAAATGATGCAATGAGATGAAATGATGTGCTCTCTCAGGCGAACATTTTGATATGCTATATGCCCAAAACGGATCTACGGATGCAAAGTTACGTCACGATGAACAAGGGTAAAATATTTAGGGACTTCGGAAGAAATATGAGGTCAACCCTTCTCAGATCTAGGGTTCTACACCGGCGCGCGAACCGAGGCAGAACTCCGGCGAGGTGGCGGCGGCTCCGGCGAGGGAAGTCTAGGGGGAGGCCGGGAAGGGGCGGATCCAGCCCCTTCTCGTCCCGAACCCGCGAGGGCGGCGGCTCCGGCCCGCGATGGCGGCGAGGGGCGCTGGCGGCTGGCTCCGGCGAGCTGCTGTGGCGGCCGGGGCGAGGTCCGGCCGGCGACGGCGGACGTGGCGGACGGCGTCGGAGAAGAGGAGGCACGGGGCGGCGCTGGCGGCTGGGCCCGGGAGGGCCTCCCGCGGGCCGGGCGGGCCGCGGCGGTGGAGGCGCTGGCGGCGCCACATGGCGCTCTGCCAGTGGCCGCGGACGGCGGCGCGGCGTCTCCGGCGGCGGATGGACACGTCCTGTGCGGAGAGGGATGATTTTAGGGTTTCAGGGGAGAAGGAGATCCGGATTTCGGAGGGGGTCTTAATATAGGCATAGGAGGAGCTAGGAGAGTCCAAATGAGGTGCGGTTTTCGGCCACGCGATCGTGATCGAACGCTCTAAATGATGGAGAGGGTTTTGGTGGGTTTTGGGCCAATGGAGGGGTGTTGGGCTGCAACACACACGAGGCCTTCTCGGTCCCTCGGTTAACCATTGGAGCATCAAACGAAGTCCAAATGGTACGAAACTTTACAGGCGGTCTACCGGTAGTAAAGCAAGGCCGCTTGGCAAGTCTCGGTCCAATCCGGAAATTTTTAACCCCCACACACGAAAGAAAGGTAGAAATGACCACCGGAGGAGAACGAAGCGCCGGAATGCAAAACGGACAACGGGGAAAATGCTCGAATGCATGAGATGAACACGTATGCAAATGCAATGCACATGATGACATGATATGAGATGCATGACAACAACAACAACAACACACGGAGACAAAGACCCGAACCCGAGAAAATAAAATAACTTAACGCCGGAAACGGCAAGAGTTGGATTACATATTGGGTAAATCATATCCGGGGTGTTACAGCGGCGGCGACTTTCATGGCCCGGGCGCCGGCTCAGGCGGTGGCGGTTTTCACGGCATCAAGGTAGTCAGGGCGGCTATAATCAACAGTCCGGCCATGGCAGTCAGCAGCAACAGCAGCAGTCCGGGTATCAGAGTTACCCAAAGTAGCTGAACGGTGGGAAGTATCACATGTTCACCATCAGTTTGTGCAAGAGGGACCAGAAACTTTATAAGAGGGCTGTAAATGCTGTTGAGCCGGCGGTTCCATGTTATTTGAGACGGTCTGAGCAGCCTATTGTATGGAGTAGGGAAGATCATCCTCCCCGGGTCGATAATCCGGGTCATCTAGCTTTGGTGGTGGTGCCTCAGGTTGGTGGATATAAGTTCACTAAAGTACTCATGGACGGAGGCAGTAGCATCAACATCCTATATTATGAGACGTTCCGTCACATGGGGTTGACTGATAAGAGTCTTAAAACATCCAATACTGTTTTTCATGGAGTTGTGCCTGGTAAGTCAGCATACCCGGTTGGTAAGATTGAGCTGGAAGTAGCCTTTGGGGATGAGTATGATTCTAGGGCTGAGAAGCTAACTTTTGAAGTGGTTAAAATCAAAAGCCCGTATCACGCTCTCTTTGGACGGCCGGCTTATGCTAAGTCCATGGCACGACCGTGTTATGTTTATCTGCAACTCAAGATGCCGGGTTATAAGGGCGCCATCACAGTGCATGGAAGCCAGAAGATAGCCCTGGAATGTGAGGAAGGCGATGCTGCTTACGCCGAGTCTGTTTGTGCAACAGAGGAATTGAAGTTTTATAAGGATAATGTTGACCCGGCGGATATGACGTCTTTGAAGAAGCCAACTACGGAGCATGAGCCGGCGCTGAAATTTAAGTCAGCTGATGATACTAAGATGATTGATTTTGTGCCTGGCGACTCATCCAAACAATTCATTATTAGTGCCAATTTGGATCCAAAATAGGAAAGCACGCTCATCGAGTTCATCCGCGTGAACCGGGACATCTTTGCATGGAAGCCTTCTAACATGCCGGGTGTACCGAGGGAACTCGCTGAGCACACTCTCAACATTGATCCAAAGTTTAAACCGGCCAGACAGTTTCTTCGGCGGTTTAATGAGGAAAGGCGTAAGGCTATTGGAGAAGAGGTAGCCCGGCTCTTGGCGGCTGGGTTTATTGTTGAATTTTTTCACCCAGAGTGGTTGGCTAACCCGGTGCTTGTACTAAAAAAGAACGGCACCTGGCGTATGTGTGTGGATTACACAGATTTAAACAAGGCTTGTCCGGCTGATCCTTTTGCCCTCCCTCGTATTGATCAAATCATTGATGCTACGGCGGGATGTGAGCGTTTGAGTTTTTTGGATGCTTATTGTGGTTATCATCAGATCAAGATGGCAGTTAAGGACCAGGAGAAGACAGCTTTCATCACTCCTTTTGGAGCCTTCTCCTATGTGTCTATGCCTTTTGGGCTTAAGAGCGCCCAGGCGACTTATCAACGATGTGTGCAGAACTGTCTTCATGACCAGATTGGGCGTAATGTTCATGCTTATGTGGATGATATAGTGGTTAAATCCAGAGAAAATGAAATCTGGTAGATGATCTGAAGGAAACTTTTGATAACTTCCGGGTCTACAAGATGATGCTTAACCTGGCAAAGTGTGTGTTTGGAGTCCCCGCTGGCAAGCTTTTGGGTTTTTTGGTGTCTAACAGAGGCATTGAGGCTAACCCAGAGAAAATAAAGGCAATAACATCTTTGGCTAAGCCGGCGTGTATCAATGACGTTCAAAGGTCGGCAGGTCGGGTTGCAGCTTTAAGCCGGTTCATAAGCCGGTTAGGTGAAAAAGCTATGCCATTGTATCAGATGATGAAAAAGACGGATGACTTTGCCTGGAGTGACGCTGCTGATTCTGCCTTCGAAGATCTGAAGAGGCAACTCGCTGAGCCGCCAGTTCTGGCTGCCCCCGTTGAGAAAGAGTTACTATTGTTATATGTGGCTGCTAACTCACGAGCCGTCAGTGTGGCCATTGTTGTGGAGCGCAAGAAGGCTAACAAGGAACATCCGGTTCAGCGGCCGGTTTACTATGTCAGTGAGGTGCTCATTGAATCCAAGCAAAGATACCCACATTGGCAAAAGCTTGTTTATGGGGTGTTCATGGCAAGCCGGAAGCTTAAGCATTACTTCCAGGGTCATCCTATCACTATGGTTAGCTCTGCTCCTTTAGGAGATATTATTCAGAATAAAGCTACAGGCTGAGTCGCCAAGTGGGCCATTGAGCTTGGGTCTCATAATTTGAAGTATGTGCCATGTATGGCCATTAAGTCTCAAGCACTGGTGGACTTCATTAACAATTGGACGGAGTCACAGATACCTGAAGAGAAGCCAGACAACACATATTGGACGATTCGTTTCGATGGGTCCAGACAGTTGGAAGGCTCGGGGGCTGGAGTTGTTTTAACTTCCCCCCGAGGTGACAAGTTTTGTTATGTGTTGCGATTGATGTTTCCTTGTACTAACAATGCAGTAGAATATGAGGCCTTGCTCCATGGTCTTCGGATGGATAAAGAGATGAATTTAAGCCGGGTACGGTGCCTTGGCGACTCAGATTTGGTGGCTCAGCAGGTGTCAGGCAAATGGGATTCCAAGGACCCTGTCATGGCAGCTTATCGCTGGGAAGTTGATGTTGTTGCTGGACATTTAAAAGGTTATCAGGTGGAGAACATTGATCGCAGAAAAAACGAAGCGGTTGATGCTTTAAGCTGATTGGGATCTTAGCGTAAGCCGGTGCCACAAAACACTTTTCTAGATGTTCTGCATACCCCTTCTGTCAAATTGCCTACAGAGGAGGATTTGGCCGTTCCAGATCCGGAGGCACAGTTGGGGGCGGCTCTTCATGTCATTCCAGATTGGACATTGCCGTATTTGCCTTACATGACCCGGGGTGAGTTGCCAAAGGATGAGACCTTGGCTCGACAGATAACCCGGCGGTCTAAGTCAATGACCATTTCCAACAGTGAGTTGTATCATCGCAGCGTTACTGGAGCGTTTCAACGTTGTGTCTCTCCTGAAGAAGGTCAAGAAATTCTTCATGAGATCCATGAAGGGGATTGTGGCCATCACGCTGGCTCAAAGTCTCTTGTGGCCAAAGCTTTTCTCCATGGTTTTTACTGGCTAATGGCTCACGGTGATGCAAAGGATCTGGTCAGTAGGTGCGATGGATGTCAAAAGTTCGCACGGCGAGCACACGTACCGGCTCAAGAATTGCGGATGATTCCAATCACTTGGCCGTTTGCGGTTTGGGGGCTTGATATGGTTGGACCTTTCAAAGATCCAAGGATAAAAAGACACATCTTTTGGTGGCAGTTGACAAATTCACAAAATGGGTTGAGGCAGAGCCGGTTAGCAAGTGTGATGCAGCCACGATGGTTCAGTTCATGAAAAAGGTGATCTTTCATTTTGGCTTTCCACACAACATTATAACTGACAATGGGACTAATCTATCCAAAGGTGCTATGGAGGAGTTTTGTCAATGTGAGCATATCCGGCTTGATGTTTCGTCAGTAGCTCACCCCCAATCCAATGGTCAAGCTGAGAGAACAAATCAGGAAATCCTAAAAGGTCTCAAGCCCCGGCTTATGGTTCCTTACAACGGACGCCGGATTGTTGGGTAGAGGAATTACCCTCGGTTCTATGGAGTATCAATACCACTCCTAACAGGTCTACAGATTATACACCTTTCTTCATGGTTTACGGAGCAGACGCAGTCCTGCCTAGTGACATCCGTCATGACTCGCCTCACCTGGCGGCTTACGTTGAAGCTGATAATGAACAAGCCTGATAGGATGCACTTGACTTGTTAGATGAGGAGAGAGATTTGGCAGCGGCTCGATCAGCAATTTACCAACAGGACCTGCGCCGTTATCACAGCCGTCGGGTTAAGTCCAGAACCTTTGAAGAAGGTGACCTAGTGCTCCGGCTCATCCAGGATCTGTCTGATGCACACAAGCTATCCCCGCCTTGGGAAGGAACCTTTGTGGTCAGCAAGAACTTAAACAACAGGTCATATTACCTCATTGACGTTCGAGAGCACAAAGACTCATGTAAGTCGGAGGAGGAGACCCGCCGGCCGTGGAATATTGCTCAGCTTCGGCCATACTATACTTAAAGCCACCGGCTCTCATCATGTACATACTTTGACGTTGTATATATTATTATAAGTAATAAAGCAGGACCTCTGTCCTTTTCCTCCTCAATGATCATATATCTTTATTATTCTCATTATTTAAAAACGACCCTTAGGGGGCTGATCGTATCTGAATCTAGCTTCACCCTTTTGGTCTGGCTCACGATCGTATTCGAATCTAGCTGTAAACCTCATGGTCACTTGGGGGCTTCCTATTCAAGCATAGGTCGTATTCGAACTGAAGAGAACATAGTTGTCGTAACCCTCTTGATCGGCGCAAAGCCAAACTCACTAGGGGCTTCTTGATCGTATCCGAATCATAGCTTCACCCCTTTTGGGTCCGACTTGGATCGTATTCGAATCAGGGTCGTTAAAAACCGCTCAAGGTCATTTGGGGGCTTCCTGTTCAAACATAGGTCATATTCGAACCAAAGAGAACATAGCTGTCGGTACCCTCTTGATCGGCGCAATGCTAAAACCACTGGGGGCTACATGATCGTATTTGAATCCTAGCTTAACCCCTTTGGTCCGGTTTACCAATCGTATTCAAATCAGAAGCCTCCAAATTACTCTTAATGCTTGAGTTACATCATTTTGAAACATCCCATTTTGTGTTACTGGTTTCTTGTTGTCTCAAAGCTAACTGCACGTATGGTTTCAATTTGAACCGGCTCGGTTATTTGGAAATGAGCTATCAAGGGATAACAATCATCAGGCATATCAAGGTATTGGCTTCTACAAACATTAGGGTCGTCAACCTTATGGTCCGGGTCATATAAGCCGGCAATTCGGAGTCAAAGAACATAGGTATTGTTGTTTATAAACAGACTTATCTATATCTTTTCATTAATCAAAGGTTTTTCAGCCTTGTGTATCTTACATCTGGTCCTTTTTTTGCACTATGATGATTTCATAGTTACGTATCAGGTATTTTTGACCCATCCAGCGATCAACCGCCAGGACAGTTTTATCTTTTGCATACAGGAACAGATTCAAACACTGCAGATGTGACCACGGATATAATGCATATATTGACATCATGGGCAAAAGGTCATATGCAACATCCTATGCATGATGGCATGGGCAAAATATGATGTTTTCAAACTAACCTATTACAAGGCATTGAGAGCCTAAAAGGTTAGACTGTTTTCTCTCTTAAGCAGGTCTTAAGCTAAAAGCTGGATTATTTAGATGGTTATGACTCCTCCCTGGCCGGCTCACCTCCATCCACTGGTTGGAAGCTGGGATTGGACCAGTCAAAGCCGTTCAGAGCAATGAACTCAGCCTCATCGTCAATTAGGCCGGCCGGGTCAATTTCCGGGGCAAAAGTGTGTTGACGAACCGGCGGGATAAGATCCGTCACTTTATAAGAGGGAGTTGCCATCTTTTTATTCTCCATATCAAAACCTAGCTGATATTTGTCGATGTTGGTCTCCTCGCCAAGAATGGTAGCCTGAGGACGAACTCCCCTCACACAGGCAATAAACTCATCTTGCTCAAACGGAGTCCCGTCTTCCTTCACGATAGGGTACCCCTTAGCCACGTCCACCGGGTCTAAATCCGGCACCCAGGATTTAGAGCGGCTCAGGGCAGTCAGGGCTCGGGCACAGGATCGTTTGACCTCTTGAAATCTGGCGGGTAAGATCGATAACTTCTTCAAAACATCAGTCAAACGGTTGGGTCCTTGGTTGCCAGGGGAGATAGTAACAAGTGCTCGTTGAGCACCAGTGTACAGTTGCTCCACCAAGGTATAAACCGCCTTCAGTTTTGTCACACTATCTTGACTCAGATTTTTACTTCGTGGACCTGTGAGTGTTTTTAACAAAGGTTCAGCAGGCGGCTTATATTCCTGGTCAAAATAAAGTGTAAGTGACTAATGCAAATAACTCACCAAAGATTGCGGAGACCATTTGAGACACACGGTTTTTTAAGCTTGTGAGCTCTGTGGTAACCTCCTAAAGTGTCGCTTCTGCTGTTTGAGCATGTTGTGTCAGCAAGGCCTTCTCATCGGCCCAGGATTTCTTCTTCGCATCCAAACTGGTCTTCAGTTTTTCAGCTTCAGAGAGGCTCAGTTGCAGTTTGGAGTCAGCGGTCTTTATCTCCGCTTCTTGATCCGCCAGCCGGGTCTTTGCATCCGTCAATTGAGAGCCCAATTCAGTTAGGGCGGTCTACAAACATACACAGGTGTGTCAAAATTTAAATAAAAGTTATAATGATTAAAGTCCCAAGTGCTTTGCAAACACAACACCACTTGGTACTTGGGGGCTAATGTCCCAAAGAAGTTCCTTTTTTCTAGGCTTAAAGTCCCAAGTATTTTACAAGTAACAACACTTGGCACTTGGGGGCTAATGCATGATTTTATGAAAGTTTTTTCATATTGAGCCGGGGTCACACTATTTGTTTTGACTGATTCAAGGCAGTTATGAAGTTAAGTACCGACTCATTTGTGATAAATTGAGCCGGCCCTTGGGGACTACAGGTGAAAGTTAAACTGGATTTAAGGAAACACTACGACAGAGCATCAACCTATATCATAAGTCTACAGATCATTCAGATTCATCATAATTCGAAGACTTGGGGGCTGGAGTTGCATATATAAGATGGTGAAAGTTGGCGAACATACCTCATATTTCAGCTAAAGTTGCTTGACCATCTCAATTTCTGATTCACGGCTAGAATGCACATGACTGAGCTAGCCAGACAGCATGTCACTAACGTTCAGATGAGCATAATGAGAAACATCAAACCGCACCTTCTGCCTCTCTAAAGCTTCTTGCTTAGGAGAGTGCCGGGCCAGTATGGTGGGGTTTCCCGGCTCAACAAACCGACTACCAGTAATCAAGACATCAGTGTCAGAAGTTGTCGGCGGGTTGGCAGAGCTAGATGGTTCAGTGATAGCCGAATTAAGAGTGGTTTCATCAGCTGACGGCTCAGGAGGGTCCGATTGAACATGGACAGCCGGGTCTTCTGGTGCTTCAGATTGATCAGGAGGAGTTGGTGCTGCTGGTTCAGGTGCAGGATTTTTTGGGTTTTCTGCTGGCTTAGTCACCTTAGCTTTCTTGGATTTTGCTTGACCGCTAAAAAAGATTTTATGAGACAGTTAGTATAAAAATGTAGTTTTTAAAGATGCAGAAGAAAGATGATTGTCCTTACCCAGGGGCAGTCTAGAAAGCCGGAAATTGAGTTTCCGACGAGTCGCCAGAAGAGCGAGAAACCTCCTGCAAAAGTAAAATAAAGTTAGTGATGTAAGGAAATAGATCCATTAATGGAAGCAACAGACAAAGATGAAAGAAACCTCATTCTGGCGTTTTCGAGGAGTTTGTTGTAAATCAGAAGGCGGTTCATCGTCGTCATTAGTCCAGGCCTGAAGGCGGCTCTCATGTTGCTGCTTTTTCAAAAGAAAATGAGGGTCCTAATAAGCCAAAGGGTGCGAAAACCTTACTTTCCGGGTTACCAATCGAAGTTTCTGTCTTAGGAAAGGGGCTGAATCGGAGGAAATAGTTACCTCTTCTTCCACAGTCTGGCTGGCCCCCGTGTCGTCCTGGCAATAGTTAGTGTCAATAAGGTAGTTAAAAAACTGGCCAAGGGAGTCAAGGGCTACCTCCGACTCAGAAGCATCATCCAGGTGGAATAAGTCAGATGCAATCTTCTTCTTCTTGGGCTTCCGGATCATTTTCCTGGCGGCTATGGCAGCAGATCTAGCCTTCTTGGCAGCTTCATGATCATACTTGGCTTTCCAGAAATCAGATTTGGCCTCTAAGCAAATAAATAGGTTAAAAAGCCATGCAAAAATTTAGCTACTGAGGAAAACAAAAAGGAGGTCAAGGGGGTTACCTATGGTGTCGGGTTAAGTTTGCAGAAGGGGTTTAATCAAACCTTACTGCAGTCCTCGTATTTGCCATTCACGAGGATGGTTGATATTGCAACAATGTCTTCTTCAGTTAATTGTATAGAGCTATGACACAGAGAATCATTTGGGCCTCCGCCATATTTATACATCAACTTGGATCGGCGGCTTAGAGGGATGACCCGCCACGAGATCCAGCAACGGATCAGGTCAACTCCGGTTAAGCCATTTCTCAATAAAGCTTCAATCCTTTTGATAGATGGGATAAGTTTCTTAAGTTCAGCAGTAGTAAGCTTGTCTGGGAGCACAAACTTGGAATCAAGGCGATCCACGCGATAACCTGGCAGTGGTTTTTTATCAATTGGTGATATATCTTGGCAGTAGAACCAGGTTTGGTTCCAATCTTTGGGATGACTTGGTAAGACCACTAAAGGAAAAACGGCACCCTGTCAGCGTTGAATTGAGATTCCACCAAGCTCCAAGCTAGGGCCGTTGGTGCACTCATTCTGGCGGTTCAAATAAAAGTACTCTCTAAAGAGCTCCACAGTCAGTTCTTCTTGAAGATATACCTCACAAAGAACTTGAAAATTGTAGATATTTGATATAGAGTTGGGTCCAAGATCTTGTGGATGAAGCTTGAAAAAATGCAGAACGTCTCGGAAGAACTTTGAGCCGGGTGGTGAGAAGCCCCGGTTCATGTGATCAGTGAAAACAATAACTTCACCGTCTTTGGGTTGAGGCCGTTCTTCATCCGGGTCAGGAGCACGATAAGACATAATGTTTTTCTCTGGCAAAAATCCAATGGTGACAAATTCTTTCAAGGTATCCTCAGTAACTGTGGAAGGGACCCAGTTGCAGACTGTTGGATCTTTTGACGGCATGATGGAAAAAGGGCAAGCTGAAAAGAAAATAATTTGCCGGTTCAATTTATTGGTGGAGTTACAGGTTCATGATTATATTACAGATGGATAATGGTGGCTTAAGTAAGGGCTAATGATATATAAAGGAAAAATGAGCCGGTGTCATAAGCCGCCATGACTAAAAATATTCAAAGGTTACCTGAGTCAGAATTGACTAAGTACTGAGAAAAGCAGGTTTCACAAGTGGTTGCTATTATTTTGGATCAAAATGGCTCAAAAGGGGGAAATAAATCTAGACCTAAAAACCAGCACGGAGGAGTTCATCAGTTCTAAGGAGACCTTTGTGCAAGAAGAAAGGGATATGTTAGCCTCTAAAATGGATGTAAAACAACTGCCGCATAGACTCTATATTTATTTTAGATCAAGGGAAGCTGCAGTGGAGAAGCTGCAAGGAATCTACGACGAACAGCGAAGAACACAAGAAGAAAATCTCATGAACCCTAATGCAGATCTATGGGGGTGAGAAGACAAGAACTTACGGATGGAGAGCTACTGCGGAGGATCGCCGCTGTTCTCTGGACAGGCTCAGGGTGATGCAGCGGCCGGAGTTGAGGACGACGGTGCGCTGCGGCGGCGGCGGAGCTCGAGCGGCAGAGAAGTTGCGAGAGGAAGAATAAGAAAGAGGAAGGACCGGTTGTGCCTATTTATAAGGGGACGAGTGAAAGGATAGGCGCGAAAATCGAGGAAGACCGAAGTAATGATTATCCAACCAAATGGACGCCTTGACTTTCGGAAAACATTTAAGATAAGGATCCTTTGAAGATGACATCATGGCGGTTTTCCAAATTTTCTAAAGATGGCGTCATGGCGGGTTACAGAGCTTTTACAAAACAATAGAAGATGGATTTCGTCTAAGTGCTGGAGATTGACAAGAACAAAGTTCAAATCAACCTGGGGCCTAATGTTGGGGATATGACTACCAGGTATGACCCGCCCAAGAGGGGCTGGGTCAATCTTCATGGCGGGTTATTAAAAGAAGCCCAGTGAATATACAAGGCGACGGGTTATTATAAGACTTGTAGTAGGCCCAAGCCCAGAGGCAGCTTAAGGCCCGTAATGGTAAACCGCCATGTATAATTAAGACTTGCAAAGAAAGGCATGTAAGAGAAGTCACCGAGCCAGACACGTTGTATGAGTCGGCCGGGACTCTGTAGGCCGCCAGGCGTCTACCCGTGTATATAAGGGGGTGACCCGGTGGCGGCTTAGGGCAAGAAACAATAGATCGAGAGCCAAGCTAGCGTATTTTCGCTCCTTGGTCATCAAAACCTAGCAATACCACAACAATCGGACTAGGCTTTACCTTCACCACAAGGGGTCAAACCAGTATAAACCTCTCGTGTCCTTTGTCCCGATTAACCCCTTTAAGCTTCCTAGTTGCGATGGCTCCACGACTAAGTCCTTTCACTAGGACATCTGCCGTCACAATTCCACGACAGCCGTGTCATGTGAAATCTGAGAGTTGGCCAGTCGTCAGCTTCTTCCCCCACGTAGGAAATACGGGGGTGTTCAAGATGTAATCTAAACACTCTTGATCCAATTGTTTGG
The DNA here is from genome assembly GCF_003073215.2 of Triticum urartu. Lineage (NCBI taxonomy): Eukaryota > Viridiplantae > Streptophyta > Magnoliopsida > Poales > Poaceae > Triticum > Triticum urartu. The sequence continues at coordinate 192,881,270 of NC_053026.1, read as the reverse complement.
TCCTTGAAGGAGGTGTTTAGCGCGACGAACCAGGCAATCGGACTATGCGACTTTAGCACTCTCACTTAGCCATAGGAGCTTGACAAATAGAAATATAGGCGCAGCCCCTAGTATCCGGAATAGGATTCTATAAACACTTGATTGGGTAAGTACCAATCCCTCGCGTGATGCGAGAAAAAAATCTCTAAGGATTTGAGACCTCCGAAAAGCTGACCGGCTCTCGCAACATCATGACAGTCAGTTTTCGGCTTTCTCTACTGAGGTGCTCACTTGGGTAAACTAGGGCACAATCGCAGTAGTTCTCCCTTTACTACCCTAGCCGATACATCGGAACGTAAGGTAGTAAGAACAGGAGCCTGGCAACCCAACTATTGACCAAAGACATGATTCGGAGCCAATGCATATAGTGCTAAATTCGGGGTGCCGAACTGTACTGTAAAAGTGTTCGGTCTTTTGTTGTCATGTTGCGGGGCGCTATGAAGCCCCTGGCAAATTGAAACGCACCAGGGTGTACGGGTGTTACCTGATAGAGTTACCAGAAAAAGAAAAGACAAAAAGGAGGAAAAAGAAGAACAAGTGGTAAGCTAGAGCCGTAAAAAGTTGGGCCGCAAATTGTTGCTATTATAATTTCATTGTTGCATTAAAACGCATTTATACAAGTAGTGCAATAAGCAGAAGGCTATTTACTATGCCTTGACCAAGAGAGAGCTGCATGTGGGTCCTGAAAATAGGTAGAGGGATCGTTAAAGAGACCACCTAAAGATTCCCCAGTACGTCTATGCTTCTTGTCGCCTTGGTATTTTTATCCTTCGAAAAGAATCGATGGTCAAGCCGCCAAAAAAGGCGTGTAAAAAAAGAAAGGAAATAGTGAAATTATGTGTGTCCAAAGTGGTCGAGCTGTATTGCGGAAACAAGCTGGTTATGCCTCCACCTGTGCCCATGGTATTTTTAGTGCGTAATTTTGTACGCGCAGTACAGTTGCCGCCACTTCGTCGGGACTGGGATGGAGGCAAAATTGCTAGTCGAGCTCCTGACGAGCCGAGCTGTCCTTCTTCGGAATAGTTTGGACTTTCTTGACAGTGTCCCGGGGATCGGCCGCCAAATTGAGTTTCTGCCTGAAAAGGCCGCCCTGTACCTCTGCCGCTAAGGCAGTGGTGTGCTCCTCGGTGCGGAGCGAGCGTTCCGTGTTTCCATTAACTGTTATGACGCCGCATGGTTCAGACATCTTGAGCTTGAGATAAGCATAGTGTGGCATCGCATTGAATCGAGCAAATGCAGTTTGTCTGAGCAGTGCGTGGTAGCCGCTGCGAAAAGGGACGATATCGAAGATTAACTCCTCACTTCGGAAGTTTTCCGACGATCCAGAGACAACCTCTAGTGTGATTGAGCCCGTGCAGCGAGCCTTTACACCCGGTATGACTCCTTTAAAGGTAGTGAGGGATTCCTGGATTAGGGGGTCTCCGGATAGCCGGACTATATCCTTTGGTCGGACTGTTGGACTATGAAGATACAAGATTGAAGACTTCGTCCCGTGTCCGGATGGGACTCTCCTTGGCATGGAAGGCAAGCTTGGCAATACGGATATGTAGATCTCCTTCCTTGTAACCGACTCTGTGTAACCCTAGCCCCCTCCGGTGTCTATATAAACCGGATGGTTTTAGTCTGTAGGACAACAATCATACCATAGGCTAGCTTCTAGGGTTTAGCCTCTACGATCTCGTGGTAGATCAACTCTTGTAATACTCATATCATCAAGATCAATCAAGCAGGAAGTAGGGTATTACCTCCATCGAGAGGGCCCGAACCTCGGTAAACATAGTGTCCCCCGCCTCCTGTTACCATCCGCCTTAGATGCACAGTTCGGGACCCCCTACCCAAGATCCGCCGGTTTTGACACTGACATTGATGCTTTCATTGAGAGTTCCACTGTGCTGTCACCGTAAGGCTTGATGGCTCCTTCGATCATCGGTAACGATGCGGTCCAGGGTGAGGTTTTCCTCCCCGGACAGATCTTCGTATTCGGCGGCTTCGCACTACGGGCCAACTCGCTTGGCCATCTGGAGCAGATCGAGAGCTACGCTCCTGGCCATCAGGTCAGGTTCGGAAACTTAAATTACACTGCTGACATCCGCAGAGACTTGATCTTCGACGGATTTGAGCCCATGTTAGGTGCGCCGCACGATCACGACGAGCATGATTTAGCTCTGTCGTCGGACAGTGTTCGGGAGATCACACCTGTAACTACTCCGGCCTTCAATCCGGAGCAAATTGCGCCATCCGAGGATGGGTGGATAGGCCCCACCATGGAGGCCGCACTCTCAGTGGCGATAGAGCCGGATACTAACTTCACCCCTTACGAGAGCCGTGTTGCCGAACCACTGGATTCGTCTCCGGCCACGGACTCCGAGCCGCCTACGTCCATGCCTATCGAATCCGATTGGGTGCCGATCATGGAGTTCACCTCCGCGGATATCTTTCAGCACTCACCTTTTGGCGACGTGCTAAATTCATTAAGGTCTCTCTCCTTGTCAGGAGAACCTTGGTCGAACTATGTCCGGTTAGAATGGGATGCGGACGACGAAGAAATTCGCTCCCCACCCACCACCAACTTAGTAGCCACTGTCGACGATTTAACCGACATGCTCGACTTCGACTCTGAAGAAATCGACGGTATGGACGACGATGCAGGAGACGAACAGGAACCACCGCCCACAGGGCGCTGGACCGCCACCTCATCATATAATATATACATGGTGGACACCCCCAAAGAAGGCAATGGCGACGAGACAGCGGAGGATGAGCCCTCCAAGAAAGAACCCAAGCACCGACGTCAGGGGCGCCGCTCTAAGTCCCGCCATAGCAAAAGTAGTGATACCGGCACAAGAGACAATAACACTCTGGATAGTGCCAAAGACGACAACAATCCCCTCCAGCATGGTTTAGAGCGGGAGGGTGAACAAGCTAGCCCTCTAGAGTGGGCAGCAGATGGAGAATCGGAGGAGGACAATTACATGCCTCTCTCCGAAGACGAGGTGAGCCTCGGCGACGAAGAATTTATCGTGCCTGAGGATCCCATCGAGCAGGAGCGCTTCAAGCGCCGGCTTATGGTCACATCAAATAGCTTGAAGAAAAAGCAACAATAGCTTCAAGCTGATCAAGATTTGTTAGCAAACAAATGGACGAAGTCCTTGTGGCCGAGGAATACGAACTCAAGCGCCCCTCCAAGAGTTACCCAAAGCGCAGGTTGCTACCTCACCTCAAGGAGGAAGCATTGAAACCTACATCACCAGCATATGATGCAGCTGACGGGCCACCTCGTGGCCGAGACAGAAAGGCATTTCAGCCCGAAGTCCAGCCCGCACCCCGCCGCCAATCAAACAAAAATGCCAAGGCCCAGGGCAACACACGGGACCTGCGAGACGTATTGGAAAACAAAGCAAAACATGCAAGATCGATCTACGGATCACGAGGGCGCGCACCAAAACACGACGATGATCGTCACGTCGGATACACTAAAAGCAAATCCGGCCGAGCCGAACACGGCAGACAAGACTCGTATGAACCGCGTCGTGTTATAGCCCGGCATAGAGGCGCCGCACACCCCTTATGCTTCACTGATGAAGTAATGGATCATGAATTCCCAAAAGGGTTTAAACCCGTAAACATTGAATCATACGATGGTACTCCAGACCCCGCGGTATGGACAGAAGACTTCTTCCTCCACATTCACATGGCCCGCGGGGATGACCTACATGCCATCAAGTATCTCCCGCTAAAACTCAAAGGGTCGGCTCAGCATTGGCTCAATAGCTTGCCAACAAACTCCATCGGAAGTTGGGAGAACCTGGCAGAGGCATTCCTGGACAATTTCCAGGGCACTTATGTGCGACCGCCGGACGCTGACGATTTAAGTCATATAACTCAGTAGCCAGGGGAATCGGCTAGCAAATTCTGGACCCGGTTCCTAACCAAGAAGAACCAAATTGTCGACTGTCCGGATGCAGAGGCCTTAGCGGCATTTAAGCATAATATCCGTGATGAATGGCTCGCCCGGCACCTCGGCCAAGAGAGGCCAAAATCCATGGCAGCCCTCACGACACTTATGACCCGCTTTTGTGCGGGCGAAGATAGCTGGTTGGCTCATGGTACCAATACAACAAGCAAACCTAGCATATCAGAAGCCAGGGATAGCAACGGCAAACCACGACGCAACAAACACAAGCGCCGCAAATATGGTGAAAACGCCAAAAATACGGCAGTTAATGCCGGGTTCAGGGGCTCAAAGTCCGGTCAGTGGAAAGGGCCACCCAAAAATAAAAATACGGGTCCATCCAGTCTGGACCGCATACTCGATCGCCAATGCCAAATTCATGGCACCCCAGAAATGCCAGCCACCCATACCAACAGAGAATGCTGGGTCTTCAAACAAGCCGGCAAGGCAGGCGCCAAAGACGAAGAGGGGTCTCAAAGCGACGATAGCGACGAAGAGCCCAGATCACCGAACACCGGAGGGCAAAAGAAATTCCCCCCCCCCCCATATTCAATCGGTGAATGTGGTAAATACCACCCAAATTGCCAACTCGGACCAGATATCCACCCTTAGGGATGGCGACTCAACGGAACTAGTCGTCCCACAATATAAACTAGGGGCGGTCACCTTCAACCGCACGGATCATCCGGTTAACGCCAATCAGGGCAATCAGCCGCACTAATCCTCGACCCAATAGTAGACGGGTTCCACCTCACTCAAGTCCTTATGGACGAAGGTTGCAGTTTAAATCTGCTTTACCAGGACACAGCGCGCAAGATGGGCATCAATCATTCGGCAACCAAACCAACTAAACCCACTTTTAGAGGCATCATACCAGGTATGGAGGTTAGCTGTACAGGCTCCATTGCCCTTGAGGTAATATTCGGATCACCAGAAAATTACCGTATCGAAGAGTTAATCTCCGAAATCGCCCCTTTCCGCAGTGATTATCAAGCACTGCTCGGACGAACCGCGTTCGCTCGATTCAACGCGGTGCCACATTATGCCTACCGTAAGCTCAAGATGCCCGGTCCACGCAGCGTCATCACGGTTCATGGCAAAGCCGAACCTTCCTTCGGCACCAACAAATACACCACTTCCTTAACAATAGAAACAACGAGCAGCACCTTGCAGCCGAACCTTGAGTCGACGCCCAGGCTCCCGAACACCGTCAATGGGCTCCGAACTACTTCGTGGAAGGATACCCCGGCTCGTCCAGAGCTCAACTAAACACTCCGGCGAAGGCCATGGCAGGCTGAACTCAGTGGTTCAACCGCCCTCCGGCACATAAACATTTCTTATATTTCCTTCGCAGGTTCACCTTTGCACCGACCAGGACGGACTACACGGAGGCAGCTTGAACGCGTTAGGGAATTCTTAGACATTCCCCGCAGTAACCGTCCGGCTATATTACGGATCCGCACTCAACCTCTTCCCCCTGGTCACAGCAGGTTCGGCTATCACAACCCCTTTTTATCACATTACTTGTACCCATACGCATAGACGTATTATTCAAATACAACATGTGGATTTATATGACGTTTACCTGCTGATTATTTCTTATCGCAATCATTTTGTCAAGTGGCATCCGTACACAGCGATATGCCTTAAATATTCCAAGGGCTTCGTTTTTCCCATAACATGGCAATAAAAGTCCGAACACCTTCATGGTTGTTCGGCACCCCGAACCTATAGCATTATATGCATCAGCTCCGAATCATGTCTTGGGTCAATAGTTGGGTTTGCCCGGCTCCCATGTTTTGGTACCTTACGTTCCGCTATATCGGCTAAGGTAGCACTGGGAGAACTATTGCGATTGTGTCCCGGTTCTTCCGGATGAGCACCTCAGTAGATAAAGCCAAAAACTGACTGTCATGATACGGCGAGAGCTAGTCAGCTATTCGAGTAGTTACAAAATCTTTAAGGATTTCTCCCGCATAATGCCATAACCAATGCAGCATGCGATGGATCGGTTTTTTCTCCGATCAGGCGCTTATAGAGCCCATAGTACGGTCTTTCGAACACAAGGTGTTGCGCTGACCATACTAAAGCTCCTATGGCTAAGTGAGAGTGATGAAGCCCTATAGTCCGATTGCCTGGTTCGTTGTGCTGAGCACCTCCTTCGAAGGACCCAAAGCTAGGATAAAGAGTGCTCGGGTTTATCCTGAACACCTCTGTACTTTTTACGTGGGGGCAGAAGCCGACGACTGGCCAACGCTCAGGTTTAATATAAAAACGGCCGCACGGGAGGGTAAACTTTTATATAATAGGCGACAAATAAACGACCTTGTTCAAACATTACAAAGGACAACATGATTGGCATTCATGGAAATATATTGTCCTTGGCGCATAGCTCCGCTGCAAGGTAGGATCCTTTCAGGACACTCTCATAATATAATTCGGGCTTGTGGTGCTCCTTCCCCTCTGGCGGTCCTTCGGTCATCAGCTTTTCGGCATCCATCTTCCCAGTGCACCTTTGCGTGGGCGAAGGACATTCGCGCTTCTTCTATACAGACCGACCGCTTGATGATGTCAAGCCGAGGGCAAGCACTTACAAGCCGCCTCACGAGCCCGAAGTAGCTGCTTGGAATCGGCTCGGCAGGCCATAGCCGGATAACCATATCTTTCATGGATAGTTCCGCCGCCTTATGCAGTTCGATCAGCTGTTTCAGTTGATCGGCAAAAGGCACCAGATAATTCGGCACCAAATACTGCGACCAGAAGAGCTTATCTGTGGTGTTCCTTTCTTCGGATCGGCAGAATTGGGCGGCATCTGATATGCTGCAAGGTAGCTCGGCAAATACACCTGAGAAATCCGGATTCAAAATCAGAAACATAGTTTCCCTTCAAATACTTGCTTTACATGGGAAAAGCCATACCCGCCGCGATCTTTCTCGCCTCTCGGATCCCCTGCAGGGCGCTTTGGGTTTCCCCCCGGGCATCGCTCGTGGCTTGATGCGCCTTGGTGAGTTCGGACTCTTTCTCCGTTAAACTCTGCTCCAAGGTCTCGCATTTACTTACGGCCTCTTGCAGCTCCTGCTCAGCTTTAATAACTCTGGCCTCGTGTTTCTCATGAAGAGTCCGCTCTGTGGCCGCCTTTTTCTCGGCCTTGGCAACGGCCCTTTTGAGGGCCTCGACTTCGGCCATAACCCCTAAAACAAATTATGTGGCTTATTTCATACTAAACATTTATTTCACAATAAATGCGCGCAAAGCTTGTGCATACCTTGTTTATCCCTCAACTGCATTTTCAATTGGCCAAGTTCTTCTATGGCGCGCTCCAGACTTTGATTCAGTCCGGAGATCTCTGCAATACGAGAAGCAGCGGTCGCTACAGGTACCTGCTTGAAACAGAAGAGAAATCAATGTCATTCAATGAGTCTTCCTACGATCATCAATTCGATCCCCTGTCCGGTTCTTTCTTTGACCGAACATTGTATCAGGGGCTACTATCTATACTATGACATCTTCGACGACTCATAAAACATACCTCAAAGCCTCTTATAAGGCTGATACAGGCTTCGTTCAGTCCACTCCTAGTTGACTGAATCTTCTCAATCACCGCACCCATAAGGGCACGGTGTTCATCAACAATGGAGGCGTCTTGCAACTCCACCAACAAAGCATCTGACACTTCTGGATGGACAGAGATCGCCGGCGGAACAGGCACGCCCCCTCTAGCCGAAGGAGGCTGCCTTCTTGATTCTGGAGCCGTATAGGTCTCTGGAATCGCACCCGGTGGGGAGCCGAACTCAGGATCGCCCCCGCTGTCAGACCCCATGGGAATCTTTTCCCCAACGTGTCCGGCCCCTGCAGTTTGACCTCCAGGCGCCGCCTTCATGGTTTCTTCCTTTCCTCCTTGGTCGGAGTCCTTCTGGGACGAAGCCTCAGTGTTATGCACCTATTTGGAGGAAGGGGCCTTTGGGGGCGTCCCGCTCTCCATAGCATTTGAGCTCTACAGGTCCTCTGATGAGGATTGTTTGGTACGAGACCTCGCCGAACTACAAAAAAAACATATGCTCAGGTTAAAATACAAAGCCACGTTGAGTCCAGACGCTTAAACGTACTCGGATTTTATATACTTACGACTTCACCAGGGGCTGGGCCCTGGGATCCCATGCCGGGCCGCTGTCGGCGGCGGCAGTGGACTCCTCCAGAAGAGGAGGCTTTCCCCTTTTGGGCAGTCCGGCCTCCAAGGGTGCGGAGGCCGTCCTTTTCCTTCTTCCCCCCGCAGGGGATTCATATTCCTCCTCCTCTTCGTCCTCTTCGGAGGCGGAATGGGCACCAGAACCTTCGGATATTATGTCCGAAGTGCCGCGGCGATGAAGGCCGCCTCGGGCCTTTTTGTCCTCCTTCTCGGTCGTCTTCTTCGGCACCTTGTAAGGCGCCGGGACCAGCATCTTCGTCAGAACTGGGATGGCCGGGTCTTCAGGCAGCGGGGCCGGACAATGGATCCGCTCCGCCTTCTTCGTCCAGCCCTGGGAGAGTTGAATAACACGCGTTAAGCGCTTCCTTTGGGTCATGCGGATAGAAAAGTTGGATAAACTCACTGAACTTGCAGGGCGGACAGTTGGTACCCACGGTCCTCGGCGGAGTCCGGCCATGATTTGCTGGACTTGAAAAGCACCTTCCAAATGTCCTTGTGCGAGGAGCCGAAGAACCCCGCAAGGTTTGGTGCCTGGCCGGATCGAATTCCCATAGATTGCAAGTCCGGTGTTAACAAGGCAGTACCTGGCGGACTAACATTGCCTGGACTATGTTGACAAGTTCAATGTTCTTATCTCCCATATCTTCAACGCGCGTCCAGAGCACCAACAGTTCGTCGGACGAGGACCAGTCCAGGCCTTTCTTAACCCAGGATGTAAACCGCACAGGGGCACCGGATCAAAACTCGGGAGAGGCGGCCCATTCCTTGCCGCACGGCTCAGTTATGTAAAACCACTACTGTTGGCACTCCTTGACAGAATCATTAAAGCTTCCCGTTGGCCATATAACGTTGGGCATCTTGCTCACCATAGCGCCCCCGCACTCGGCGTGCTTGCTGCCCACCACCTTGGGCTTCACATTAAAAACCTTCAGCCATAGACCAAAGTGCGGCGAAATGCGGAGAAAAGCCTCGCACACGACAATGAATATCGACATGTTGAGGAAGGAATTAGGGGACAGATCGTGGAGATCAATCCCATAATAATACATGATGCCACGAATGAACGGGTGGAGGGGGAACCCTAGACCGTGGACAAAGTGAGGGAGGAATACAACCCTCTCGTGGGGTTTCGGAGTGGGGACAATGTCGGCGTTCTAGGAACGGGGGTCCCCAGACTTTCCTGCCTGCGGCTCGCAGCGTGGCTGAGCCAGCGGGCCGTACGGCCCATCTTCACCAACAAAGCGCCCAAGACCCTCGCGAGGGGCCAAGCCTCGTGAGGCAAATAACGCAAGACCTCCTTCGGAGTGGCCTAGCTAGGCAGGCTCACGAGGAGCGGAGATATCAAGGTGAGGCAAACCTCACGAGGATCTCGTGACGTGAGCCGTGACGATCGACACCAGGCGGGCACCAGGCGGGCGCCAATGCGCACAGCGTCCTTGCCCTCTTTGGTGCAAAGGGGGCAAGCGCAGCCGCGGAGTACCGAGGCCTCAGGCAAAGGTTGCCATTTCGGTGCAACAAGACCAAGACCATGGACTGCAAGACGGAGGTCATCGTGGAGCCCAGAACAGCGTCACCACTAGAACTTTGTGCAGGCGAAGACTACTTTTGTCAAGATAGCTTGTACTAGCTGCCCCCCTTCAAATTAGCCCGCCATTGTTGGCTCCCTTCCCGCTCGATATTTGGGAGGAGGACCAGGGCCTCTATAAATAGGACTAGCCACCACAGTGGAAGGAGGACATCATCTGTGCTAGAGAGAGAGAGAGAGAGACCACCCCCACACACACAAGCTCACCAAGCTCAAGAACGCCTCAACCTCAGGAGGTTGTTCTTCCCTTGTATTGTTCATCCTCAGCCCAAGAGGCAATCCACCACCACCACACTGGAGTAGGGTATTACACCACAATGGTGGCCCGAACCAGTATAAATCCCGTGTCTTTCTGTGTTGTGAGTTCGTCAAGTTCGTCCGCAAGATCTTAGCGAGCTAGAGCGTAGATCGGTTGGAGGGAAAGACTTCGCGCGCACCCCAGTGTTCGAACCTTAAGATTTGCCGGAACCCCACATCCCGACATTTGGTGCGCCAGGTAGGGGTGCGCCGTAGCTTCCCTTCCATCAGTTCGTCGCTCCGTCGTCTCCATGTCGGACGCTCGCCGCGCTCGAGCTGAGCGTCGGGCCGCCTGCGTCGCTCAGACGGCTCCCGTCGGCGAGCCGCCTCGTCGTTCTCCGTCCCCGCCGCCAACGCTGCCACCGGCCCGATAGGAAATGAGCAGCAGGCGTCCTTGCAAAATCCTTCGGTGCGACAGGATGGCCGCACCGCTACTCCATCACTCGCTCCTGCTGGCTCTTCATCTCACGCGCACCGCGCTCCCATGGAGGCATGGGCCGCGCTCATCGCGGCGAACGAGCTCCTGCATTACCGCCCCGTCGACTACGTCTCTGAGGAGTGGCTCGACCGCGTCGCCGAGCTTGTCTGTGCCGCGGGGGGCTCTCTGGCGCCGTCCCACTCTTTGCCTCACCCTCAATAGGCCATGGGCGACGGGGCTCGTGACGTGCCTCCACCGCCTCGACCCCAAGATGGTGCCTTGGCGCCAAGGCGCGCGCCTCCGCGGCGTGATCCGCCGCGCCCGGTGCCCGCACGTGAAGAAAGGAGCTCCCAAGAAATCCCGCGGCCGCGAGAAGCTGCACCAGCACTCCCCGCGCCACCTCATCAAGACCACGCGCTGCCTGCAGTGGCACAGCGCGGACCTCGCCAAGACCAAGCTCCGCCCCGGAAATGGGCCCCGGCAACCACTGCAGGCTGCCGCGGCTTCACCCCTAAGCTGCGCAGTGTTGCTTGGCCAGGAAAGTTCAAGCCAGATCTGCCTCCTCGGTATGACGGCACCGCCGACCCCGCGGAGTTCCTGCAGCTCTATGAGTTGAGCATCGAAGCGGCCAACGGCGACGAAAAAGTCATGGTGAAGTGGTTTCCCATGGCTCTCAAGGATGGAGCCCGCTCCTGGCTCCTGAACCTGCAGCACGGCTCGATCTCCTCCTGGGACGAGATGCGCGACCGCTTCATAGCCAACTTCCAAGGCACTCGTGACCGCCCACCGGTCGCGGGGGACCTATGCCGCATCAAGCAACAGCCAGGAGAGACCCTCCAGAAGTACATCCAGCACTTCAACAGCACCCGCCTCAGGATCCCCAAGGTCACAGACGAGGCGATCATCTCTGCGTTTTCCGACGGCGTCCGCGAGATCAAGATGAAGGAAGAGCTGGCAATCCATGAGGAGCTTTGAACATCTCAGGAGCTGTTCAACCTGGCGACCAGGTGCGCAAGAGCTGAGGAAGGGCGCCTCTCTCTCCTTGAGCTACTAGCCGCAGGAGTGGAGGAAAAGAAGGCCAAGGCCAAGGACGTGAAGCGCAAAGAGGCAGTAGTGCTCGCAGCAGAGCACGACACCAAGTGAGGCAGAGATCAGCCTGAGTCATCCAAGAACGGACGCCCATTCTGTGCCTTCCACAATTTGAACACCCACAACACCAGCAACTGTCAAGAGCTTACAGCCAGTCGGGAAGGATGCTTCGGCTGACGCCACGAGCGCAATGACCGGGGCTACGACTGCGAAGGAGGATGCGGAGGCGGACGCTGGGACGACCGTGGCCCACGCCAGGAGTGGCGTGACCGGCCTCATGAGGACCGCTGGCAGGACCAACCTCACGAAGGCGCTTGGAGGGACCCGCCTCGTGAGGATCGCCCCCAGGGCAACGTTGGTCTTCCCCCGTTGCCGCCGCCAAGGAGGAACAACGACCATCACCAGGACGAGGGGGCTGGGGGCTTCCACGAGCCGCGCGCGGTCGCTTGCATCTTGGGCGGTGCTCAGGCCTCAAGTTCTCAGGGCATCTTCAAACAGTTCGCTTGCGAGGTGAACGCGGCACTCCCCAAGCTCGAGGCTACGCGCCTGCTCCGGTGGTCCCAATGCGCCTTCACCTTCAGCTCGGCCGACCAGCTCAAGTGCGCAGCCACCGCTGGCACACTCCCTATGTTGTGCTCCCCAGTCATCAGCAATGTGCAAGTCACCAAGACTCTCATCGACGGAGGCGCAGGGCTCAACGTCCTATCCGCCGACACGTTCGACAACCTCCAAGTGCCCTATGAGCAGCTCCAGCCAACCAAGCCTTTCTCAGGAGTAACTGATGGTTCCACCACACCAATAGGGCAAGTACGCCTGCCTGTCACCTTTGGGAAACGCAAGAATTACCGCACCAAGCTCATCGACTTCGACGTCGTGCACATCCGCCTGCCGCACAATGCCATCCTCGGGTATCCAGCCCTGGCCAAGTTCATGGTAGTCACTCACCACAGCTACAATGTTCTCAAGATGCCAGGAAGTGGGGGGATCATCACGGTCCCATGTGAAGAGAGGGATGCGGTGTGCTCCCTTGAGTGCGCCTTCCAAGCTGCGGCAATCGACAACCCTGACAGCAGAAGTGAAGGCCCTCCGAAGACCATCCCCAAGAAGAAGCAATCGCACCGTGCAGGACCCCAAGAAGATGGCGTCGCATCAGGAGCCTCGTCAGGATCGGCGCCCGCTCCAGGGGCGCCTCCCTCCACCGCATAGGAAAGCGCGCCCGGTGCCCTCCTCAGGCAAGGCTCGAGGGCTCTCTTCTGGAGGGCCTCAGACCTTGTCAGTCTCACGAGGGAGGCACTTGGGCACCACTTGGAAGCATGCCTCATGGCACGTGTTCCTCAGTAGAGCATGGAGCAAGGAATGCCCACCACCCAGGAGTTCATCACCAAGACCACCCAGGAACTACAAGACGCAAGAGCCATGCGTGGCGACAGCCGCTCATAGAGTGTGGCTCACCAACCAGGCGAGGGTGCTGAGCTGCGCGCCTGCGTGGACATCCCAGGGCTCAACATGGCCGCATCTCAGGAACGCTTCTAGCCATCACGCGCGGGCCACTGTGAGGGTCCACCACACAGCTTCGTTCGCATGCCCTTCGGCTTTCCGAGCATGGTGTCGGCCCATCGGCACAATGCGTGGCAAGTCCTGGCAGCTCAGGAGGCCAGGTTCCACGCCGTTCTGGAGGAGATGGTGATGGCCTTCAGGGAACCTCCTAAGCTCCCAGAGCCTCCCGAGGCTCAGGGTCCCGGTGGCTTATGAGGAGTCATTCCTTCAACGCGTGGCTTTAGCTGCACCAGCTCTACTTTGTCTATAGACCCAGGTGACATCTTCCAAGTTCATTTAAGATGGGAGCGCCCCTCGGGCTGCACTATTCCCAGGCCACGTGGGTCCGTCTCTGTGGCATGTATCCTTTCTGCTTATGTTTCTAAGCTTACCTCGCTGGGGGCGCCCCTCGGGCTGCATCATCCCCATGCCGCTCGGGCCAGACCCAGTGGCATGTACCTTCCTTCATTTATCTTAGGCAATATGCACTTCATGCTTAACCTGTCAACTGCTATCACCTGCTCGATCATCACCTCCCTCGGGGCCCCTACACAAGCACGACGCTGGTGCATGGGTCCGTCCCTGCCACGACCGACAAATCTGAGTGGTCGAGCTCTGGCTCGCGGCACGCGCCATGCACGTCACCTCACCAGGCCCTCAGTGCCTTCACTTCATCCAGACCAACTAGCGGTTGGCAGTTGTCAGTAATGGCAAACCATGTTTCTTCTTATGCCTGTTCACAGGAACCCCGCGGGAAGGATAGCAGGCGGCACCGCGAGTCTCCTTCCCTCTCGTGCGACTCGCTTGCGCGTTAAAAGGGGGGCTCCTGAGCATCGCGCCTCATGAGCTCTTACTGGATCTCCAGCCCTCACCCTCTGGCCTTGACCACGGGATCACGACCTGGCATACCAGCGGTGGCTGAGCTCACTCGAGGGCCGGGACCTGAGGACGTAGAGCATTAAGAGGAGCTCGGGAGAAGTAAAACTCGCATGGGACGACCTAGCTATGTCGCGTAAGTTGGTGCGCAGCCCTAGCGCAACATTAGGAATCACCGCGAAGTCATCAAGATAAGTCTCGCCCTCGGATTAGCAAAATATTTGGGCCTAATAGTCACTCACACCATGCCGCAACCCCTTTGCGGCCAAGTCATCTACCTTTCTTTCCTTGCCATGGCCGCTTGGGCGCTAAGGGGGACCTCCTGAGCATCGCGCCTCATGGGCTCTTACTGGACCTCGGGCTGCGCACCTCCTGGCCTTGACCACGGCATCGCGACCTGGCATACCAGAGACGACTGTAGCCGCCTTGGGACCAGGACCCGTCAGCGTAGAGCAACAAGCTATCATGAGGAAAGAAAGGGGAGGCCGAGCCTTAACGGGACACGTGTTCGTCAAATCTTCATAACAAGGACAAAAGGTACAAAGGCATTGCAGATCATTACATGCCCCCAGGGGGTGATTCATGATTCTTCGCAGGAAACAAAAGCTGATGCTAAGGGGGATCCTATCTACATCCTCCCGTGGCGGACGCCATCATCAACAGTGGGCCACGGGAGGCCGGTGCCAACCCCATCCAGATCAGCGGCGGCGGTGGCTGGACGCCGCAGCCTTGCCCCGGGCACGGCGAGAGCTCGAGGGGACATAGCTGTCGTCGTCGTCTCCGGAGTCTCGTAGAGCTCAGGAGAACTGCTGGACTCCCAAGGGCAGTTGCTGCTGGAGTAGTCACGGGCGGAGCGCGCATCAGCCTCGCGCTCTTCTCCAGAGCAGCACTCCAGGCGGTGGCCCTCGGCGTCGAAGACCTTGAAGAGAAGCATGGAGGTGTCGTCGTACTCGAAGTGGATCGCGAGGGCACCCCTCGCGCGACAGATCCGTGCAATCTCGCCCCATCCGCGAGTCATGAAGATTTTGCCAATGGGGACCGCTTCGATCTTCGCTCTGATCGCTGGAGCGCCACAATCGGCATGCTGCAGCCAGAACTCGAGAGGCCCCCTCGGCGGCATCACGTCGGAGAAGAACCGTGGGAGGCGGATCCAGGAGTTCAGAGGCGTCGGCGTCCACAGCACCAGCTGATACGTCTCCAACGTATCTACTTTTCCAAACACTTCTGCCCTTGTTTTGGACTCTAACTTGCATGATTTGAATGGAACTAACCCGGACTGACGCTGTTTTCAGCAGAATTACCATGGTGTTATTTATGTGTAGGAGCAAACGTTCTCGGAATGACCTCGTGGGCCCCCTATTGCATCTCCGACTCCAACTCCACCTCCATATATTGAGTTTCGGGGAGAAAAAAATCAGAGAGAAGAAATCATCACGTTTTACGATACGGAGCCGCCACCAAGCCCTAAAACCTCTCGGGAGGGCTGATCCGGAGTCCGTTCGGGGCTCCGGAGAGGGGAATCCGTCGCCATTGTCATCATCAACCATCCTACATCACCAATTTCATGATGCTCACTGCCGTGCGTGAGTAATTCCATCGTAGGCTTGCTGGATGGTGATGGGTTGGATGGGATCTATCATGTAATCATGTTAGTTTTGTTAGGGTTTGATCCCTAGTGTCCACTATGTTCTGAGATTGATGTTGCCATGACTTTGCTATGCTTAATGCTTGTCACTAGGGCCCGAGTGCCATGATTTCAGATCTGAACCTATTATGTTTTCATCAATATATGAGTGTTCTTGATCCTATCTTGCAAGTCTATAGTCACCTATTATGTGTTATGATCCGTTAACCCCAAAGTGACAATAATAGGGATACTTACCGGTGATGACCGTAGTTTGAGGATTTCATGTATTCACTATGTGTTAATGCTTTGTTCCGGTTCTCTATTAAAAGGAGGCCTTAATATCCCTTAGTTTCCGTAAGGACCCTGCTGCCACGGCAGGGTAGGACAAAAGATGTCCTGCAAGTTCTTTTCCATAAGCACGTATGACTATATTCGGAATACATGCCTACATTATATCAATGAACTGGAGCTAGTTCTGTGTCACCCTAGGTTATGACTGTTACATGATGAACCGCATCCGGCATAATTCTCCATCACCGATCCATTGCCTACGAGCTTTTCATATATTGTTCTTCGCTTATTTACTTTTCCGTTGCTATTGCTATCATCACTACAAAATACCAAAAACACTACTTTTACTACTGTTACCTTTTGCTACCGTTACCACTACTATCATATTACTTTGCTACTAAACACTTTGCTGCAGATATTAAGTTTCCAGGTGTGGTTGAATTGACAACTCAGCTGCTAATACTTGAGAGTATTCTTTAGCTACCCTTGTGTCGAATCAATAAATTTGGGTTGAATACTTTACCCTCGAAAACTGTTGCGATCCCCTATACTTGTGGGTTATCAAGACTATTTTCTGGCGCCGTTGCCGGGGTGCATAGCTATATTCTTTGAGTCACTTGGGATATATATCTGCTTATCATTATGAAGAACTTGAGATATCCAAAAACCAAGATCTATCCCTCAACTACGAGGGGAGGTAAGGAACTGCCATCTAGCTTTGCACTTGATACAACTTCTGTTTTGAGTAAGCTTGCGACACCTACACCTGCTTCTGCTATTCATTCTGATATGTCCCATGTTATTGATGATGCCACTTCTGCTATGCATGATACTTATGATGAAACTACCTCTATGCCTGATACTACTATGCCACTTAGTGCTTTTCTTGATGAACAACTTGCTAGGGCTAGAGAAATTGAAAATATTGAATATGATGATAATGATGAAAGTGATGATGAAGAACCACTTGCCATTCCTAAGGGTTATGTTTTTGATCAAGATGCTTCTTTAGCTATTTTAGCTTGCAGAAATAGAACTGAACTTAAAAGATTATTAGCTAATGGAGTAAGCATTCTCTAAATGCTAGAATGAAACCTGACCCTGCTTTTGCTACTTCACCTATCTTTGTTACTGATAAGGATTATGAATTCTCTGTTGATCCTGATATAATTACTTTGGTTGAATCTGATCCTTTTTATGTTTATGAATCTGAAACTGTTGTGGCACATCTTACTAAACCGAATGATATAGCTACCCTATTCACTAAAGATGAGAGAACTCGCTACTTTTATATCCTTAAAATATTTCCATTCTCATTAAAGGGTGATGCTAAGATACGGTTTAATTCTCTTGATCCTTTTTGTGTGCGTAGTCCCCGGGATATGATTTACTACTTCTCTGCTAAATATTTCCCTGCTCATAAGAAACAAGCTGCTTTAAGGGATATATATATATAATTTTGTGCAAATTGAAGAAGAGAGTCTCCCACAAGCTTGGGGGAGGCTTCTCCAATTACTTAATGCTTTGCCTGATCATCCTCTTAATAAAAATGAAATACTTGATATCTTTATAATGGACTAACCGATGCCTCCAGAGATTACCTGTATAGTTGTGCTGGTTCTGTTTTCAGGGAAAGAACACCGGATGAAGCTGAAATTCTATTGAATAATATGTTGACAAATGAAAATAATTGGACACCTCCGGAGCCAATTCCTGAGCCTATTCCTAAACCAACTCCGAAGAAGAGGGGTATTCTATTTCTCAGTCCTGAAGATATGCAAGAGGCAAAGAAATCTATGAAAGAAAAGGGTATTAAAGCTGAAGATGTTAAGAATTTACCTCCTATTGAAGAAATACATGGTCTTAATTTACCGCCTGTTGAAAAAACATATGATCGAAATCCTTTACCTATTGAAGAAACTCATGGTCTTGATAACCCGACACAGGTAATAAAGTTAAATTATCTCTATATATATGATAAAGTTGTAATCCCATTTACTAAAATTTCTAGCCCATGCTTAGATGAGTTTCATAAATTTATGGCTAAGCAAGAAAATTTTAATGCTTATTTTGGTAGACAATTCAAATATGCTTGGACACTTGGGTGATTATATGGCTAATGTCAAAGGTGAACTTAAACTTATTAGTAAACATGCTTCTATGGTAACCACTCAAGTAGAACAAGTACTTAAAGCTCAAGATGATTTGCTCAATGAATTGAATAATAAGAATAATGATAATGCTGTTAGAGTTATGACTAGAGGTGGTAGAATGACTCAGGAACCTTTGTATCCTGAAGGCCATCCTAAGAGTTGAGCAAGATTCTCAGAGAAATAATTTAGATGCACCTAGTTCTTCTAAAAAGAAGAAAAAGAAAAATGATAGGACTTTGCATGCTTCTAGTGACCCTATTGTTGAAACACCTGAGAATCCAAATGATATTTCTATTTCTGATGCTGAAACACAACCTGGTAATGAAACTGAAACTAGTGATAGTGTTAATAATAATGTTCATGATGATGCTCCACCTAGTAATGATAATGATATAGAAATTGAACCTGCTGTTGATCTTGATAACCCACAATCAAAGAATCAACGTTTTGATAAGAAAGACTTCGTTGCGAGGAAACATGGTAAAGAAAGAGAGCCTTGGGTTCAGAAACCCATGCCCTTTCCTCCCAAACCATCCAAGAAAAAGGATGATGAGGATTTTGAGCGCTTTGCTGAAATGATTAGACCTATCTTTTTGCGTATGCGATTAACTAATATGATCAAAACCAATCCTTATGCTAAGTATATGAAAGATATTATTACAAATAAAAGAAAGATATCGGAAGCTGAAATTTCCAACATGCTTGCTAATTATACTTTTAAGGGTGGAATACCAAAGAAACTTGGAGATCCAGGAGTACCCACTATACCATGCTCCATTAAAAGAAACTATGTTAAAACTGCTTTATGTGATCTTGGAGCTGGTGTTAGTGTTGTGCCTCTCTCATTATATCGTAGATTTGATTAGAATAAGTTGACACCTACTGAAATATCTTTGCGAATGGCTGATAAATCAACTGCTATACCTGTCGGTATTTGTGAGGATGTGCATGTTGTAGTTGCAAATGTTACTATTTTAATGGACTTTGTTATTCTTGATATTCCCGAGGATGATAGTATGTCTATTATTCTTGGAAGACCCTTTTTGAATACTGCAGGGGTTGTTATTGATTTCACTAAAGGCAATGTCACTTTTCATGTTAATGGTAATGAGCACACGATACACTTTCCGAGGAAACAACCTCAAGTTCATAGTATCAACTCTATTGGAAAAATTCCATCGATTATATTTGGAGGTTTTGAATTTCCTCTTCCTACTGTCAAGAAGAAATATGATATTCTTATTATTGGGGATGTGCATATCCCCGTTGAGGTAACATAGTGTTATTCGAAATTTCTCCGGTTCCATGTTATTCGGAATGAGTTCATTAACAAGACTTGATCAACCTTGTTAGTGGATTCCTTTTGATGATCATGAGATGGATGAAACTAGAAGGCACAACCTTCTGTATCCCACTTTTACTTTTTGTTATTTATATTAAATAAAATAAAAATAAGTATCTGTCTCTCTGTTATCTAATTATCCGTACAATATAAAAATACCTCAAAAATAAAAGTTCTCCAAATGCCCTGAAAATTAAATATGATTTTTTTAGAATATTTGAGGATTTATGGAACTGAGAACACACCAGGGGCCCAACCACCTGCACACGAGGGTGGAGGGCGCGCCCACCCCTCTAGGGCGCGCCCCTGCCTCGTGGGCCCACGGTGGCCCTCCTCCACTTATCCTTTCACCCATACACTCCTTCTTCCTCCCCCAAACACGAATAACCAGCTCAAACCCGAGTCCAAGCTTGTTTTGCTGTGATTTTCGATCTCCTTGCTCAAAGCACCTCTCACAAAACTGCTTGGGGAGATTGTTCCTTGGTATGTGACTCCCCCATTGGTCCAATTAGTTTTTGTTCTAGTGTTTTACTCATTGCAAATTTTTGCTGCTTAGGTGACCCTGTTCTTGAGCTTGCATGTCAAATTTATATGGTCAAAAGTAGTTTTGATGCATGATATAGGCCCTAGGCACTTGTACGAGTAGTTACTATCAATATTATTGAGTTTGGTTTACTTTTATTTTGAAGTTACTAAAAATTTCATAATTTTTCAGAAAATGATGAGGAGATTATTGAGGGACTCATCGAGCCAAAGCTCGAAGGAAAAGGCACCGAAGCCTAAGTATAATTTGCCGCGTACCACGGAGGTTCGGGCGTGTGAATGGCCTTCCGAGGATTTCTTGAGAGCAGCCGGGATTTATGAAGATTTTCATGAATTGGCTCATAATCCAGGCCTCATCGCTTTCCTCCACGACCAATGCGATCAGTATCTATTACTCACAAATACCTTTGTGCAAAACTTTCATTTTCATTCTAGGAACTCACCACCTACGGTGGAGTTTCATTTATATGATGAGCATAAGGAGATGTCACTTTATGATTTTTGTCGGATTTGTTTAGTCCCTTTTGAGGGAAAGACAGAAGAACCACATCGTGATGATGTGGAGGGATTTATTGACACTATCACTGTAGGGGAAACAAGGAAGGTTTCTGATGCACGAATCACTAGCATACATTTTTTGGTTTTACGTTACTTTGCATTATTTGCTAGTCGTTGCTTAATTGGTCACGGAAACTGTGGAAACCTTAATATCCCTGATATTATTATTTTGCTCCAAGGTTTATACAGTGATAACACTTTTAGTATGGGTGGTATTATTGCTAAACGGTTAAGTCTGAACCGTACAAAGGGCGCCATCTTTGGAGGCATCTATGATTCACACCTAGCTGCACATTTAACATACCTATTAGGCATGCTGAGAAGGAAGAAAAAGTGATGCCTCGTGTTTATCTAGATTATAAAAGTATGGTAGCACATGGTTTTATTATTAAGAATAGGGCAGGAGAGCTTAAATATCAATTGTTCTTTAATAAACATCACCCTGAGACTATTACCCTGCCTGCTCCTTCTTTGTTTGATCTATCTTCAGGCACGTACCTTGTTCCGTTGAAGGCTATTCAAGCCTACCGGAACCCTGCGCCAGCTGTGGAGCCAGATCCAGAACCACAATTTGATCCCTCACGACAGTCTAATTACTAGTGGGATCCGGAGATGATTGCCAGCTAGTGGCAATCGGAGCCTTCCTCTTCTTCATCACAGTACGACCCCAACTATTATTATGGATATCCGCCAGGCCAGCCGTGGCCATAGACCAACTTAGGCCAAAAGCCTAAGCTTGGGGGGGTACGTATTTCCCACCAACATTACATTTATGTTCACACACTCATTGCTAGACGTCGGTGCTCATACTTTTTCATTATATCATCCATGCTAGTTCATTTTCCTTTTTTATGCTTTCTTCTTGTGTGTTGAATAAACCTTAAGAAAAACCAAAAAAAATTTGTTGTAGCTTTTAATTAGTTTGCTTTCCATGCTTGTAGTAGTAATTAAAAAGAAAACCCAAAAATATTTCCTGTTCTTCTTGTTGGGAGCTTTCCCGTATAAATAGTTTTATTTCTTTTATTTTCTTTGGGGGTCGATAGGAGAAGACCATAATTAAATTGTTGAAGTGGCTCTTATATGCATTATTGTTGATCTAACAAAAGAGGCCATATTGCCTTGTCTTCTCCTGTTTATTGAATGTCTTCAGATTCCAGCTTAGTCCAATGCACGTGCACTATTATTATTATTCACATTGTTTGGTCGTGCAAGTGAAGGGCAATTATGATGATATATGATGGACTGGCTGAGATGAGAAAAGCTGGTATGAACTCGACCTCTTTTGTTTTTGTAAATATGATTAGTTCATCGTTCCTGATTCAGCCTATTATGAATAAACATGTTTGCAATGACAACTAGAGATCATAGTTTCTTGTGCCATGCTTGATTAGCTATGAGTTATAATGGTTTACCTTGCGTGCCAACATGCTATTGAGATAGTTATGATGTGGTATGATAGGGTGGTATCCTCCTCTGAATGATTTAAGTGACTTGACTTGGCACATGTTCACACATGTAGTTGAAACAAAATCAACATACCCTTCATGATATTTATGTTCATGGTGGATTATATCCTACTCATGCTTGCATTCGGTGTTGATTAATTTTACTGCATGTTCATGACTGTTGTCGCTCTCTAGCTGGTCACTTCCCAGTCTTTTGCTAGCCTTCACCTGTACTAAGCGGGAATACTGCTTGTGCATCCAATCCCTTAAACCCCAAAGTTATTCCACATGAGTCCACTATACCTACCTATATACGGTATCTACCTGCCATTCCAAGTAAATTTGTATGTGCCAAACTCTAAACCTTCAAATAAATATCCTGTTTTGTATGCTCGAATAGCTCATGTATCAACTAGGGCTGTTTGTATGTTCCATGTTAGGTGGGTTATTCTCAAGAGGAGTGGACTCCGCTCCTCACTCACGAGATAAATGGCTGGTTACCGGGATGCCCAGTCCCATGCTTTATGCAAACTAAATCAAAATAATTGCAAACAAAACTCCCCCTGGGACTCTTGTTAGTTGGAGGCACTCGTTGTTTAGAGCAAGCCATGGATTGATGCTTGTTGGTGGAAGGGGGAGTATAAACTTTACCATTCTGTTTGGGAACCGCCTATAATGTGTGTAGCATGGAAGATATCGCCATCTCTTGGTTGTTATGTTGACAATGAAAGTATACCGCTCAAAATATTATTCACCTATGTTTCAAAACCGAGCTCTGGCTCCTCTACAAATCCCTGCTTCCCTCTGCGAAGGGCCTATCTATTTACTTTTATGCTGAGTCATCATCCTCTTATTAAAAAGCACTAGCTGGAGAGCACCGCTGTCATTTGCATTCATTGCTGTTAGTTTACATTGAGTATGACTTGACTGGATCTCTTTTACCATGAATTACAATGTCTAGTCAGTCCTTGGTCTTTAAAGGTGCTCTGCATTTATGTTTTGCAGTCTCAGAAAGGCTTAGCGAGATACCATCCTGTTATATCATATTATGATTGTTTTGAGAAAGTGTTGTCATCTGAGATTTATTATTATGCCTCGCTAGTTGATTATGCTATTGATATGAGTATACTTGAGACCTATGCGTTATTGCAAATGTGGTTAGTTATAATCTTTGCTGAAAACTTGAATGCTGGCTTTACATATTTACAACAACAAGAGCAAACAGAGTTTGTAAAAGTTTTTCTTTATCACTTTCAGTTTCTCAACTGAATTGCTTGAGGACAAGCAAAGGTTTAAGCTTGGGCGAGTTGATACGTCTCCAACGTATCTACTTTTCCGAACACTTTTGTCCTTGTTTTGGACTCTAACTTGCATGATTTGAATGGAACTAACCCGGACTGACGCTGTTTTCAGCAGAATTACCATGGTGTTACTTATGTGCAGGAGCAAACGTTCTCGGAATGACCTGAAACTTCACGGAGCGACTTTTTCAGAAAAGAAGAAAAATACCTGCAAAAGATGGAGGCCAGGGGGCCCACCACCTTGCCAAGAGGGTGGGGGCGTGCCTGCCCCCCTAGGGCGCGCCCCCCTACCTCGTGGGCCCCCTGTTGCCTCTCCGACTCCAACTCCACCTCCATATATTGAGTTTTTGGGAGAAAAAAATCAAAGAGAAGAAATCATCACGTTTTACGATACGGAGCTGCCGCCAAGCCCTAAACCCTCTCGGGAGGGCTGATCTGGAGTCCGTTCGGGGCTCCGGAGAGGGGAATCCGTCGCCATCGTCATCATCAACCATCCTCCATCACCAATTTCATGATGCTCACCACCGTGCGTGAGTAATTCCATCGTAGGCTTGCTGGACGGTGATGGGTTGGATGGGATCTATCGTGTAATCGAGTTAGTTTTGTTAGAGTTTGATCCCTAGTGTCCACTATGTTCTGAGATTGATGTTGCTATGACTTTGCTATGCTTAATGCTTGTCACTAGGGCACGAGTGCCATGATTTCAGATCTAAACCTATTATGTGTTCATCAATATATGAGTGTTCTTGATCCTATCTTGCAAGTCTATAGTCACCTATTATGTGTTATGATCCGTTAACCCCGAAGTAACAATAATCGGGATACTTACCGGTGATGACTGTAGTTTGAGGAGTTCATGTATTCACTATGTGTTAATGCTTTATTCCGGTTCTCTATTAAAAGGAGGCCTTAATATCCCTTAGTTTCTGTAAGGACCCCGCTACCACGGGAGGGTAGGACAAAAGATGTCATGCAAGTTCTTTTCCATAAGCACGTATGACTATATTCGGAATACATGCCTACATTATATCAATGAACTGGAGCTAGTTCTGTGTCACCCTAGGTTATGACTGTTACATGATGAACCGCATCTGGCATAATTCTCCATCACCGATCCATTGCCTATGAGCTTTTCATATATTGTTCTTCCCTTATTTACTTTTCCGTTGTTATTGCTATCATCACTACAAAATACCAAAAACACTACTTTTACTACTCTTACCTTTTGCTACCTTTACCACTACTATCATATTACTTTGCTACTAAACACTTTGTTGCAGATATTAAGTTCCCAGGTGTGGTTGAATTGACAACTCAGCTGCTAATACTTGAGAGTATTCTTTGGATCCCCTTGTGTCGAATCAGTAAATTTGGGTTGAATACTTTACCCTCGAAAACTGTTGTGATCCCCTATACTTGTGGGTTATCACCAGCCCGCGCGAGGAGTCCGTGGCGTGGACGGCCCACGTCGCCGTGGCGCGGCGACCCCGGGTGCGGCGTGGGTGACGCTTCTCGCCACTTCGTCCTCCCAAGCTTACGGCTTGGGCGTACAGCGGTAGTGGGTACCCCGGTGGAGGCCGCTCGCACAAAGGCCTCGCCACCACCTGCATCGCCGCCTCACCACGGCGATGGATCGACCTCTTCTTAGGCGGAAGTGGCTCCGGGGCATCCCGGGGGGCTTTCCCCTTCTCCTCGGCGGAGAACCTTCTGATGGGTGCCATTGGAACAAGCAGTGGAGCAAGAAGGAGGAAGCAAGCAAGGAAGAGATGAGCAACGGGGGCTCCACCCGCCTCCCCATTTATAGCAAGAGAAGGCCAGCCGGCGTCTCCCACGATCGCAGGTAATGATGGTTTCCCTTTCATGTCACAGGGACTTGTCAAGTCGTGTCGTCATCAAGGCAGCATGGGGAAGCGGAGACGCCCACGTCCAATCAACCGCCATGCGTCAACCGAGGCCGCAGGCTTTTGGGGCCCGTGGCACTTCGAGCTTGACCCTTGGCTTCGCCGCGAAGCCAAGCCCGTGCGCACCTTGGGCCCGGGGGCTACTGTCGGCGTTCTGGGAACGGGGGTCCCCAGACTTGCCTGCCTGCGGCCCGCGGCGTGGCTGAGCCAGTGGGCCATACAGCCCATCTTCACCAACAAAGCGCCCAAGATCCTCGAGAGGGGCCAAGCCTCGCGAGGCGGACGACGCAAGACCTCCTCCGGAGTGGCCTAGCTGGGCAGGCTCACGAGGAGCGGAGATATCAAGGCAAGGCGAACCTCACGAGGATCTTGTGACGTGAGCCGTGACGATCGACACCAGGCGGGCGCCAGCGCGCACAGCGTCCTTGTTTCCTCTTTGGTGCAAAGGGGCAAGCGCAGCCGCGGAGTACCGAGGCCTCAGGAAAAGGTTGCCATTTCGCTGCAACAAGACCAAGACCATGGACTGCAAGACGGACGTCATCGTGGAGCCCAGAACAGCGTCACCACCAGAACTTTGTGCATGCGAAGACTACTTTTGTCAAGATAGCTTGTACTAGTTGTCCCCCTTCAAATTAGCCCGCCATTGTTGGCTCCCTTCCCGCTCGATATTTGGGAGGAGGACCAGGGCCTCTCTAAATAGGACTAGCCACCATAGTGGAAGGAGGACATCATCTGTGCTAGAGAGAGAGACCACCCCCCACACACAAGCTCACCGAGCTCAAGAACGCCTCAACCTCAGGAGGCCGTTCTTCCCTTGTATTGTTCATCATCAGCCCAAGAGGCAATCCACCACCACCACACTGGAGTAGGGTATTACACCACAACGGTGGCCAGAACCAGTATAAATCCTGTGTCTTTCTGTGTTGTGAGTTCGCCGAGTTCGTCCGCAAGATCTTAGCGAGCTAGAGCGTAGATCGGTTGGAGGGAAAGACTTCGCGCGCACCCCAGTGTTCAAACCTTAAGGGTTTTCTGGAACCCCACATCACGACAGATGATCTGTCCCGCCGTTGGGAATGGTGGCTGATTTTCTTGGCCAGATACCCGGCCTCCCGAAGCTTTTTGATATCCTTCTCTCGGATGGTAGAGGCCATCCATTTGCCTCCTGCTTCGGATTCGGACATCTTTGGAAGTCCTTTTGAGGGTAGAGAAGGTAAACGCTTGGGCGCTGGAGCCTGAGCAGAGGGGAATGAATTGGGAAGAAGGCGTGGGTGAAAAGAGTGAATCCATGTCCCTTTATAAGGGCGGGAGAGGCGATGCGCCTCCCCACTCACCTGGTGAAACCTCTCATTCCCCAAGCACCGTAATTGATGGCGCGGTTGGGTTACCCACATCCGTATTGACGAGAATCCCGTGATAAAGGGACACGATCTCTGCTTCGACAAGACGTGCCAAGGAAACCACCTCGTGATATGTGCAGTAGCTGGTTGAGAAAAACGGTTCGAATAATGACCGGGCCGTGATATGATGTCATGCTGTCAAACGTGTCAGCAGATTAGATTTGTGGAAATATTATTCTCTCTACAATGGTATGTGGAACTTGTTTTGCAGAGCCGGACACTATCCTTGTGTTCAAAATCTTCTATGGAGTATTTGGAGGAAGAACTCGCCTTGCAATGCCGAAGACAAAACTGTGCGCCGGACACATCGTCATTGAAGCTTGGTTCAGGGCCTACTGAGGGAGTCCTGGATTAGGGGGTCTCCGGACAGCCGGACTATATCCTTTGGCCGGACTATTGGACTATGAAGATACAAGATTGAAGACTTCGTCCCGTCTCTAGATGGGACTCTCCTTGGCGTGGAAGGCAAGCTTGGCAATATGGATATGTAGATCTCCTTCCTTGTAACCGACTCTGTGTAACCCTAGCCCCCACCGATGTCTATATAAACCGGAGGGTTTTAGTCTATAGGACAACAATCATACCATAGGCTAGCTTCTAGGGTTTAGCCTCTACGATCTCGTGGTAGATCAACTCTTGTAATACTCATATCATCAAGATCAATCAAGCAGGAAGTAGGGTATTACCTCCATCGAGAGGGCCCAAACCTGGGTAAACATCGTGTCCCCCGCCTCCTGTTACCATCCGCCTTAGACGCATAGTTCGGGACCCCCTACCCGAGATCCGCCGGTTTTGACACCGACAGGTAGTCTTTGTGGGCTTGATCTGCGATGGGTTAATGCCTATTTTGCGCATTGTATATGGATAGAGCAAGTTGAGGCTGATGCCACTATCCATCAGGACTTGCGGCAAGTGGAACCCATCAATTATTGGGTCCAGGACCAGTGCGGCTGAACCGCCAAGACAGATACTAGTAAGATGATCCCGACGATCAAAAGTGATTGGGCATGATGACCATGGATTAAATTTTGGGGCGACTCGCTCTATTGCGTAGACGTCCCTAAGCGCATGCTTGCGCTCCCTCTTGGGGATGTGGGTAGCGTATATCATGTTCAACATTTTGACCCTGAGGGGGAAACTTCTTCTGTCCCCCTATGTTCGGCGGCCGGGGCTCCTCGTCGTCGTCTTCGCTTTGCGATCCCTTATCCTTGTTTTTAGCATTTAACTTGCCGGCCTGTTTAAAAACCCAACAATCTCTATTGGTATGATTGGGTCGTTTGTCTGGGGTGCCATGAATCTGGCACGGATGATCAAGTATGCGGTCCAAGCTAGGTGGACCCGAATTGTTCTTTTTGAACGGCTTCTTCCGCTGACTGGACTTAGAGCCACTGAATCCGGCATTGACCGCCGTATCCTCGGTGTTGTCATTGTTGTTTTGACGCTTGTATCTGTTTGCATCGAGACTTGTCGTTGTTATTTTTAGCTTCAGGTGTGCTGGCGTCGCTTGCATTGTTTTTGCTATGGGCCAGCCAACTATCCTCGCCCGCACAAAAGCGGGTCATGAGTGTCGTGAGGGCCGCCATGGACTTTGGCTTCTCTTGGCCGAGGTGGCGGGCAAGCCATTCGTTGCGGATGCTATGTTTAAAGGCCGCTAGGGCTTCGGCATCCGAACAGTCGACGATCTGGTTCTTTTTAGTTAAGAACCTAGTCCAGAATTTCTTGGCGGACTCTCCGGGCTGTTGGACTATATGACTTAAGTCGTCCGCGTCCGGAGGTCGAACATATGTACCTTGGAAGTTATCAAGGAAGGCTTCTTCCAAGTCCTCCCAGCTGCCGATGGAATTTTCGGGCAGGCTATTCAACCAGTGCCGGGCTAGTCCTTTGAGTTTTAGGGGGAGGTATTTGATGGCATGAAGGTCATCGCCGCGGGCCATATGAATGTGGAGAATGAAATCTTCAATCCATACCGCGGGGTCTGTGGTTCCATCGTATGATTCTATATTCACGGGTTTGAACCCTTCTAGGAATTCATGTTCCATGACTTCGTCGGTGAAGCAATGGGGGTGTGCGGTGCCTCTATATCGGGCTGTATCGCGACGTAGCTCTAATGGAGTCCGTCTGCGGCTTTCAGCCCGCGCATGACTAGGTTTGTCATGTCCGAATAGATGGCCATCGTCGCGTGTCGGGGCACGTCCTCGCGATCCGTAGATCGATCTGGTATGTCCTGCTTTATTGTTCAGGCCCTGCCGAAGGTCATATGTATGACCGTGAGCTGATTTACCTCTGCCTTTGCGATGAGGCGGGTCGGGCTGGTGTTCGTATTGAGTTTCCGTTTTATCCTGACCACGTGGTGGTCGGTCAGCCGCATTGCGTGATGGTGGTATGTGTTCCAGCGCCTCTTCGTCGAACTGAGGTAGCAATTTGCGCCACGGGTAGCTTGTGGTTGGGCACTTGAGGTCGTATTCTTCGGCTGCTAGGACATCGGTCCATTTGTTGTTGAGCAGATCTTGGTCAGCTTGAAGCTGCTGCTGCTTCTTTTTCAGGCTCCTTGCAGTGGCTATTAGCTGGCGCTTGAAGCGCTCCTACTCAAGAGCTTCCTCAGGCACGATGAAATCCTTAGTGCCGAGGATCGCCTCATCCTCGGATAGCAGAAGATAACTACCGTCCTCTGAGTCTTCGTGCGTGGCCTGTTTACCAGGGCTAACCTGCCCATCTTCCCGTTCGTCCTGTTCAGTGGCTGCATCAACGGGGTCTTCATTGTCTTCGGCACCTTCCGGAGTGTTAGCTTCTCCTGTGCCGGTGTTGCTGTCTTTACTGTGGCTTGACTTAGAGCGGCGCCGCTGGCACCGGCACTTTGATTGTATCTTGGAAGGTTTCTCCTCAGCTGGATCTTCCTTGTCATCGCCGCTATTCTCCTTTGGTGCATCGACCATGTATACATCATACGAGGAAGTGGCCGTCCAGCGTCCAGTGAACGACAGGTTCTGGGCTCTTCTTCTCCAGCATTGTCGTCCATACCGTCGATGTCGTCGGAGCCGTAATCAAGCATGTCAGTTAAGTCTTCGACAGTGGCTATGAAGTGGGCGGTGGGTGGGAAGTGAAATTCTCCATCATCAGCCTCCGGTTCGAGCCGGACACAATCCGGCTATGAACCTCCCGCTAAAGATAGTGCTCTTAACGAGTTTAGCACATCGCCCAGAGGCGAGTGCCGAAAGATGTCCGCGGCGCTGAATTCGGTGATCGATGACCGATCATGCTCGACATGTGCGGGCGCACATAGTTCAGAACTTATAACCGAAAACGAGTCCGTAGCTCTGGTGACACAGATGTTACTTGAAGTTAAGTCTGTGTGCGGCTCCAACGCCAGGGGGTATGCGGCTTCCGTGGCGGGGTTGAGCTTCCTGTCCTCGGATGGCGTGACCTGCTCCTTATCTAAGGCCAGAGTGGTTTCGAGTGCAATTTCCTAGGTATGGACCGATGACGGATCTAAGTCATGTTCATCGTGGTGGCTGGGAGCGGCTGTCGTGGTCGCGAAT
This sequence comes from Triticum urartu, assembly GCF_003073215.2. NCBI lineage: Eukaryota > Viridiplantae > Streptophyta > Magnoliopsida > Poales > Poaceae > Triticum > Triticum urartu. The sequence continues at coordinate 192,851,198 of NC_053026.1, read as the reverse complement.
CCGTTGAAGATCAAGTCCCCATGGATATCTGTGATGTAGCTCAAGCTTCCGAATCTGACCTGGTGTCCAGGGGCGTAGCTTTCGATCTACTCCAGATGGTCAAGCGAGTTGGCCCGTAGTGCGAAGCTGCAGAACACGAAGATCTGTCCAGGGAGGAAGACTTCTCCTAGGACAGCATCGTTGTAGATAATTGAAGGAGCCATCAAACCTTTTGAGGACGGCACAGTGGAAATCTCAATGAAAGCACCAATGTCGGTGTCAAAACCGGCGGATCTCAGGTAGGGGGTCCCGAACTATGTGTCTAGGATCGATGGTAATAGGAGACGGGGGGACACAATGTTTAATCAGGTTCGGGCCCTCTCTATGGAGGTAATACCCTACTTCCTGCTTGATTGATCTTGATGAATATGATTATTACAAGAGTTGATATACCACGAGATCGTAATGGCTAAACCCTAAAAGTCTAGTCAGGCTATGATTATTCGGATCCATCTATGGACCTAGCCCTCCGGTTTATATAGACATAGGAGGGATCTAGAGTTACACAAGGTCAGTTTACAGAGAAAGGAATATTCATATTTGGTCGCCAAGCTTGCCTTCCACGCCAAGGAGAGTCCCATCCAGACACGGGTAAAGTCTTCGGTCTTTGCATCTTCACGGCCCATCAGTCCAGCCCATATCCAATTCGTCGGACGCCCGAGGACCCCTTAGTCCAGGACTCCCTCAATAGCCTCCACACAAAATCTAACCGTTACACAATATTCACCGAACTTGGTGGGACCGAATCAGAAAACTCGGTTAGACCAATTCAGTTCATAATGTGACCGTTAGGCATTTTGGTGGGACCGATGTGCTAGGTTTAGGGTAAAACCTCATCTCGGTATGACCGATTACACCAACTCAATGGGACCGATTTTGGTAATAAGCAAAATAGAGAGTTGGTCAGGCAAACTCGGTGGGACCGATTGCTTATCTTGGTGGGACCGAAATAATTGCAACAGGCAACAGAGAGTTTGCAAGCCCATCTCGGTGAGACCGACATCCCATCAGTGAGACCGAATTGATTAGGGCTTCTAGCAGTGGCTATGTCAAGTGAACTCGGTGGCGCCGGATAGATCAAATCGGTGGGGCCGAGTTTGACTTTTGGTTTGGGACATATATGGATATGAGAAAGTGGTTGGGGGTTTTGGAGCATATCACTAAGCACTTTGAGCAAGCAAGCCATTAAGCAACACCTCATCCCCTTTTAATAGTATTGGCTTTCCTAAGGACTCAATGTGATCTTGGATCACTAAAATGAAACTATAGAGCCTTGAGCTTTTGAGCTTGAGCCAATCCTTTGTACTTAGCATCTTGAAGGGATTCCACGTCCTCTTGTCCACGCCACTCCATCTGTTGAACTTATCTGAAATATACTAGATAAAAACATTAGTCCAACAAGAGCTATGTTGACATTAATTACCAAAACCACCTAGGGAGCACTTGTGCTTTCAAGGGTTCATGCCCGATGTTTTGAGGAAGGCGACCTTGTCCTTAGGCGCGTTCAGTCCGCCAAGGGTGCAAACAAGTTTTCGCCGAAGTGGGAAGGCCCTTACCGGGAAGTACGAGTCACCAGACCTGGCATGGTCTGTCTGGAGACCGGAGATGGCATTCAATTGCAAAACTCATGGAATATTGAGCATCTCCGCAAGTTCTACCCGTAAGGCGCGGCTATCGGGCCCTGCCCAATAGCCACCCTTTCGTACAAGCCTTGCCTGAGTTCCATGTAACCCCTTGTACAAAGCCATGCACGGACCCTAAGCAACAAAGAAATAAATGAAGTGCTGGGGGCCCTGACAGGTTGCATGCATGCATAAGCATTTCATGAGCATCACATGTTCATATAGATAAGATCGCATCTGGCATCATTTCCATCTGCATAAACTACAGGCTCCTGCCGAAGACTTGGCCTCCAAAAGGTGATAAAAAGATGAAGCCTACGCTGCGATCTCCAGCAAGCCAAGAAGATAAGGTCTCTCTCTCTTATCCATATGTGTTATGTAAGTAAAGACTTGGGCATAAGAAAACCTCACCACTTTTTGAAGCTTAGGT